>NW_026857451.1:0-21424 GCF_026571515.1 Ruditapes philippinarum | reverse complement strand
TTATGAGTTATGCCCCCGGACAAGATTTTTCTATAAGGGGAGATTAATTAAAAACCAGGCAATATAGAGTTATGGTTTCTTTGACACTGCACTCCCCCTCGATGCCCTCTACCCACTGTATGAAGTTTCAACAAATTATCTCCAAGGGTTTTTCAAAGTTATGTTCCGGACAAAGTTCAAGTTCAAAGAGCTATTAAAATAAACAAAGGGCAATAAACTCCAAAAATTAGGACAAAAAGAGTATATTGTTCTTATGCACTGCACATCTATGCATTTGAGATCTATTCACCTTACAAAGTTTCATGTTGATATCTCTTATAGTTTTAGAGTTATGCCCGGACAAGATTTTTCTATAAGGGGAGATAATTCAAAAACCGGGCAAAATAGAGTTATGGTTCTTTGACACTGCACTCCCCCTCGATGCCCTCTACCACTGTATGAAGTTTCAACAAATTATCTCCAAGGGTTTTCAAGTTATGTTCCGGACAAAGTTCAAAGTATTAAAATTAACAAAGGGCAATAACTCCAAAATTAGGATGAAAAGAGTTATTGTTCTTATGCACTGCACATCTACCCATTGAGATCTATTCACCTACAAAGTTTCATGTTGATATCTGTTATAGTTTTAGAGTTATGCCCCGGACAAGATTTTTCTATAAGGGGAGATAATTCAAAAACCGGCAAAATAGAGTTATGGTTCTTTGACACTGCACTCACCCTCGATGCCCTCTACCACTGTATGAAGTTTCAACAAATTATCTCCAAGGGTTTTCAAGTTATGCTCCGGACAAGACAACGGACGGACAGACGGACAGACGGACGGACGGACAGACGGACGGACGGACAGACGGACAGACGGACAAGGCGCCGACTATATGCTCCCCCGAAATTTTTCGGGGAGCATAATAAAACAGACGTAGTGTAATCTTCCATAATAAATAAGGTTATTTTCTGTGTAAACTTGTGTATTTAAATGATATTTAATTATTTTCTTATAAAGAAAAAAACTGTTTTATTTCAATTTAATTTAAAAAAGGCCGAAAACATTGAGTTAGCTATTACACTCCACTAGGTGAATTCCCAGAGCTATGTACAGAAAGTACCGGAAAACGGCGTTTAGCTAGGTTATCGAATTCGTGAATTGGTATAGAACAATGTTAAAAATTATTGTTTTATCGTAAAATGCACAAGAATTGAATGGGTCAAGTGTATTTGCAAGTGAAAAATAAGGTTAAATAAACTTATGTTATTCTGGTTAGGTTTCATAAAGGGTCTAATCCAAAACTTTAATGCCGCATCAGATGAAAAACAAAAATATTAAAAAGCGGCTTATAAAGTCTTGGAAGCCGAACTATGTGCAGGTCTAAATATGTTGCAATCATATTGTGTAGTAAGTATAGTGTACAGCTGCCTATGGGTTTAATTACTATGTTTTTAATAGTTGAAAGATATAATTTCTGTCAAAAAGCTCGGTTTAATGCTTTGCAATATTCACACTGAAAATAAATATATATTTTTATACATGACCTACAAACAGCACAAGCTAGAATCGTAACTGTGCATAAAATGATTAATAAATCAGCACAAATGCAAGTGCCACCAAATGCCATCACTTTACAAACATAGGCAGACTCGTCAGGTGTGTGTTCCAAATGTAAGAGACAAGTTTTTGAATCATTAATCCAAGTTTCTACAAACCACAAATATGTTTCAATTGGTTAACTTTTCGGAATCTGAAAATCCATTTTCGGTTAGATGTTTTTTAGCTTTCCTACAAATTTAACTTAAGAATTTTACTAACCGACTGGTAACTCTAATATTTCGTAAGACTCTTCTCGAGTTTAAACCCCATGTTGTTTTGCAAAGTTAGGCCAGAAATGAATAAAATCAGCAAATTTTGAATTTTTTGTGATGACTGTCGTCCATGTTAAATCTCCTTGCATGTGCGATATTCACGTGACCTTAAACGAGAACCTACGAGAAGCCACGACATAAACACAACTTGACAGTTGGCGGGAAAAGTTACGCATTTTTTAAACCGAAAACACAAAACGATTTTCTCCATATAAAGTACATAAACTCTGAATATCGGTTGTTATTTACTTTCTGTAAGATGTACAGCCATACTGTTGAATGTAATGCGCATATAATTCCTTAATCAACTCTGGTCAACCATAAGAACGAACTAATAATAATTAGAAATTCGAGCCTAAGAAATATTCCATGGAATAGCTCAATTTAGATCCCGGGTGATTTTGATATGCCCAGAATAAATTGGTCAAATGAATCCCTAACAGATGGCTGGGATACTAATCGACGGTCTATATTATTTCTAATATACATAAATGACATAGCTTTCATTGGTAATGATATAAAAATTGATTTATACGCAGACGATTCTACATTTTATGAGTCCGGAGAAAATTTATCAAAAGTAGAAATAAAACTTCAAGATCATTTAAATAACATTGACAAATGGTGCAAAATAAATCATATGGCCTTAAATCCAGATAAATCAAAATGTATGGTAATTGGAACAAGACAAAAAGTAAATATTATGAGAAAATTGTATCTTAAGATAAATGAAATAGCTCTTGAAAATGTATATAAAGTTCTGGGTATTTGCATAGATTACAACTTAAAATGGCACTTGCTAATTGACTATGTTTGTAAAAACTTAACGGAAAATTGCCTTATTGAAAACAATATCGTATTTTTTGCACTTTGATATAACAAACCCATAACAATACAAGAAATTGAAAAAGCTATCAATCATTTGAAAAATAATAAAGCCAGTGGTATTGACAATGTATTGAATGAACATTTAAAATATTCGTTTCCCAACACTAAAGAAATATTTCTTAAATTATTCAATATAGTATTCAAAACAGGCAAAATACCTATCGCATGGACTTCAGGTTTAGTAAACCCAATATTTAAAAATAAAGGTAACCCTTCTGATCCATCAAATTATCGACCAATAACCCTTTTAAGCTGCCTTGGTAAATTGTTTACGTTAATCTTAAATAACAGACTAGAACAATATTGTACTGACAACGACTTAATTGATAAATGCCAAGCCGGTTTCCGTAAAGGTTATTCAACTGCAGATAACTTATTTGTTTTAAATTCGCTAATAGAAATTCTAAGAACCAGTAAAAAATCTTTATTTTGTGCTTTTGTCGACTTAAAGGCAGCATTCGCATTCGATACTATTTGGAGAGAGGGTCTTTGGGGAAAACTTATTCTTAACAATATAAATGGATCTTTCTTAAATGTTATAAAAAAACATGTATGAAAAAGCTAAGTCATGCATTTTTGTAAATGGAGTAAAAACTGATTACTTCCCTTGTAATGTGGGCGTCCGACAGGGGTGAAAATTTATCTCCCCTGCTTTTTTCTCTATACTTAAATGATCTAAGTGATTTTAATAATAGTAGTAATATAGCACCAGGGGTAAAATGCAACAAACATGGGTTCGAAACAGAAGCTATAAATTTTGTAAATTGCTTCATACTTCTTTATGCAGACGACACCGTTTTAATGAAGACTTGCAAAACCTTTTAAATATCTACGCTGATTACTGTGATGCTTGGAGACTTAAATTAAAATCTTCTAAAACAAAAGTACTTGTATTTTCAAGAGGAAGACAACGCGAATACACTTTTACATTCAAAAACGAAACTTTAGAAATTGTAAATGAATACAAATATTTAGGTGTCTTATTTAACAGATCTGGTTCTTTTTTTCAAAACAAAGCAAGAAATTGCCAAACAAGCTACAAAAGCCATGTATTCTTTAATTAAATAATGCAAACATCTCTGCTTACCTATAAATATTCAAATTGATCTTTTTAATAAAATGGTTAAACCTATACTTTTATATGGAAATTAAAGCAAGGATGATTTCCTTTTGGGCAAAACTAATTGTAACAAATTACAAAAAGCTTACAACAGAAATATATGCAGTTGCATTGAGTAATTTTAAAAATAGTCACTCAAATTTCAATTTCAAATGGATAACTTGCATAAAAGATATTTTTTATAGAATGTGGAATGGCTAATATTTGGATGAGTCATGAATTTCCTAACGTAAATTGGCTGGTTAAATCAGTTAAACAAAAATTATCAGATATATTCATAAATCAGTGGTACTCAGGTTTAGAAAACACATCTAATTGCAAAAATTATTTTATTTTTAAAAGAAAATTTGACATTGAGAAATATCTTAGTGAAACACCTTCCAAATATTTAAAATATATGATCAAATTCAGAACCAGAAATCATAAACTACCGGTCGAAACTGGAAATTGTCATAGGATCCCTTTAGAACAGAGAAAATGCACTCTCTGCAATCATAACATAGGCGACGAATTTCATTTTCTATTAGAATGCCCAAATCTTAATACGGATAGAAAAAAATATATCTCTGAAATCTATTATAGAAATCCAAATATAATAAAGTTTGATAAATTAATGAACACTGACCCTCTAATTATGTGATATATATAAAAATCTTTGCATGTTTATAAAAATAATCTTAGAAAAATATTGAACTGAATTATTATATTAAACTTTGATAAATATTTTTGAAATAATTCATTTTATTTTGTATGAATGTAAAACTTTCTCCTGTCTATGTTAAAAGAATATTGTAAGATGTGTGAGTTACATTTACTATTAACCTCGTTAACATTTGTAATTTGTTATTTAATACCTCATATTTACATGTATTGTGTATTGAGTGAATAATAAAATCTTGAAAAAATCTTGATATGAAATTATTGTTTTACAAAGCATATACGTATATTGCCAATTATGGACTATTGTTGTATTAACTACATAAATAATGTTTGTAAATTACAAAAACGAATTGCTAAAATCATTTTACAGCAACCGCAAAGATCTCCGTCAATGAATCTATTCGAAACTCTTAACTGGTTACCGTTCCTTGACAGAGGCGGTGCTAGTTTTTAAAACTTTAAATAACATGGCACCGACTTATATGACAGAACTGATGACTTTATCCGACAACAAAATATATAACTTAAGATCTAGGTCACGAAAAGATATTGTATTATGGACAAGACCTAAAACAAATTATATTAAAGACACATTTTCTTATTATGACATGAACATTTGGAACAATTAATATACCTTTAAATATTCGTAGTGTTAATAACCTTAAATGTTTTAAAGAAAAATACAAAGCATATATTGATGTTCATATGAATAAATGAGTGAGTGAATGAATGAATAAATGAACGAATGAACGAACGAATGATGCAATATACTTATATCTTTAAACACATTGTTGAGTGTCTGTCGAAAGTATATGAGTTGTATTATTCTAAAAATTACATATTATAAATTCATTTTACTACCTATGCATGTCCTGTTGTTGTTGAAGGCCACATTGGAAATAAGATATATATGATTGTTATTGTTTGTTCTTTATGTGTAACCTTCTTTAAATAAAGATATTATTATTATTATTATTATTATTATTATTATTATTATGTTCTTCTACAGTCCCCGGTCTTCATAGGCCGTCGATTGGAGGAGACCGGTAATTGCCCGTCAATTAAACAAATCGACGCGTCTCTTGGTTAAATATAAATGATCACATGAATTGAAAAGACTAAATGACAATTGTTTATTAGTGGCAGTATCTTGAATGATGAAAGGGACTTAATTGATTAAATATATGAATATTGAAAAAAATAATAATGTAAAGTATTCCCAACAAGACTTCAACAACAACAACAACATACAATGAAATATTAAACCATTACCATGTATTCATGCCTTTTAACGCCTCTTTCATGCCCCCTTGATGTCTCAAATGGTGAAAAAATGCCTTATGTAGGTCCCCAACACTTGTTTTTGTTTGAGAAATGTTGTTTAAAAAAATGTTCACAATTTCGGCGGGCCCCCTATTAAAACGATATATCAGAGGGGTAATGTTCCCCCTTCTACTTAGGAGTTGCCAAGAACATTAAGGACTAGTGAGAGGCTTTAATGACGTCAGGTCGAATAAAAGGTAACGTGTAACCAACGCTGAAAAGCCTTTGACTTTTCTCAATCCACTGAGAAGTTGCAGCACTTTGAAATCACTTTTGATGTAAAAAAAAATCAACGCAAAATAGTGATTTTTGGAAATTTTGAGATGTCGCCTCGTTGCCATTTTAACAGGAAATTTCAATCTCCTGCTTCATTCAAGAATACTGTCAACTTAAACTAATTCCAGTAAATGTCTAAATTACAGGATTTATAAACAGGATTTTTGTTTTTACCCATACCTCAGCAAGTTACCTATGAATTTAGCTTTAATTCTCTTTAAATTTAGAAGTATGAATCACAAACTTCCTATTGAAAAAGGAAGGTTTGATGATATTCCAAGAGAACTTAGAACTTGTAACCTATGTACCAGTAACTCTTTAGGCGACGAATTCCATTATCTTTTTGAATGTTCACATTTAGTTAATACAAGAAAGCTGTATCTTGATAAATATTTCTATGAACGTCCAAGTGCTTTAAAATTTGAAAAATTAATGAACCATAGTAATAAGGATATCCTTTTGAAACTTGCCATATTTTGCAAAAATATTATGTTATTATTTAAAAAATGTTAGCTTGTTAGACTTATGTCTTTTCTCTTTGTTTTTTCTCGCAATGATTTTTGATTTTTGATTTTTTTACATCATGGAGTTGTATGACCATTTATAATTTGCCATTTTGTAGTATTTTGTTTTTACATATTATTTGCCATTTTGTATTATTTTGTATGTATGTACTGTTTTATGTTGTCACATGCCCATATGGGCCCTGACTTATTCAAATAAACCTTGAAACCTTGAAACCTACGCAGTGATCTCCCCTTACAGGATTAGATACTGGCCGTAGCGTAACCGGTGCGCTGAGTTTGAGGAAATTTAAGACTAAGCCGTTACGACGGCTATGGTCCAGTCAGCATGTGTGCCAATTTGGATTAGTACTGAAGCATTTTTTTGATGTTTCATAGCAATTTCAACTTGTAACGGGATACTTTTCAATGAAAACAGCCATTTTTCACAAAATTCTCCTGCGGTAATGGGTTAAAATAATAAGATGCTAAATAAATATTTTTAATAATAAGGGTTTTATGTTTATTCGATTTATAATATTGTTTGCTCTGTTAACTTTTGTTGCATACAGACTAACTAAATACCTTTAGTATGTCATCAACAGCGCTCACTTGATTAATGATGTTAAAAATAAAATAACTAAACATGCAGTAATGTACTAGTTTTGTGCATATTTGCATCATAATTTGATATCAAAGACACTTTAAATTTATCCTGTCTTTATCGTTTTTTAGTTATTTTTAATCACTAGCCTTTTTACATCATACTAATAAATATTTAAATATGTAAAAGTAACGCAGTTATTCAAAACACTTGCAACAAAGAAATATAGATGGACATCGACTCAGATGATCGTTGTATTGAGATTTTTCAATGGACAAGGGGAGTAACTCGTAAGGTAATAAATTAGTAGACATGTGCAAAGCTGCCTCCCTTAGAATAGCAAACGGTCGGCTGGCTTGATAGATTATTTTATTATTGTGTGAAGAAGATTTTGAAATGATAAACAATTTTCATGTCTGTAATTTCAATGAATTCAGCGACTATGCTGCTTTACATTTTGGTTCAAATGTATTAAACTAAGAGTATATCAAATGGAGTGATAATGATAAAGAATTATATCGTTCTGGAATGATAGCAAAATTATTTTGTATAATGTATTTGTCTGGTCATATGACAGAGCTATTTAATGATAAATGACAATGATAAAGAATTATATCGTTCTGGAATAATAGCAACATTGCCTGTTTTGAATTATATATTATTGAAATGTAATGTAAATAATGTAAACTGTGTAAATAATACGGTGATATTAATCACGAGTGCTGTAAGGGATGTGGCAGATCCTTTTTTATTATAAAAACATGGCTGTACATTTCCAAGATTTGATGCATTCCTATAAATGGTTTGATTTAGATTGTAGGGAAGCAAAAAACAAATGTACAAAAATGCATTGAAACAGTTTAATATGTCACATACAGAGACTGATCGATTAGAATTAGCTCAACTTAAAGCTAGGTATAAATATATTAAGAAAAAGCGTCACATTCATTTAAATGGCAACAAACCAAAAAAATTGAAAATTTAAAAAAAGAGTAAGCCACGTTATTTTTTGGCGCTATTTTAAAAAGCAACAGGGAAGTGGTAATTGTGAAATACCTTTGCACGATTTTGAAACATATTTTGAAACTATGTTCTCTGAAGTAAATTTTTCCTTGAATGAAAGAGCAGAATATTTTAACAATGTCCATGATTTTAATGATTTTAACCCTGTTTTTTCTGAATTAGATGGAAATATTACTTAACAGAATGTACTTAAAGCAATTTCTATGCTTAAAAGAAATAAAGCGGCGGGGAAAGATAATCTTTTAAACGAATATTTTATAGAAGCAAGCGATCTTTTGTCTGATCATATAACAGAGCTATTTAACAATATTTTAGAATCTGACATTTTCCCGAAATCTGGACAGGAGGTTGTATAATAACATTGTATAAAAAGGAAATAAAGAAAACGTACACTATTATAGAAGAATAACTTTTTTAAGTCATCTTGGTAAATTGTTTACTAGTGAATAAAATTTCAATAAATAAATGGTGTAATGAAAATAATTATTTCCGATGCGCCGTTTGCTTTTAAAAAAGGAAGTTTGACTACGGATGGTTTTTTTATATTACATTATGTAACTGAAAAATATTTGAACCAGAATGAAATATTGTACTGTGCTTTTATTGATTTAAAACGGTGTTTTTATTATATATAAAATAATTTAAATTCTGGTATAGATCTTCAAGAGATTTGCCTCATTTTACTTTTGTTCACTGATGATATGATATTAATTGATGAAAATCCTCTAGATCTTGAGAGTTCATTAGCTAAGCTTTTTGGACATTGTAATATATGGGGATTAGAAGCTAATGCAATTAAACCAAAATAGTAGTTTTTCGTAAGAGAGGTGGTGTAAGATAATATAGAAATTGTAAATGATTTTAATTATCTACGTGTCACATTGAATTATACAGGAAAATTTTACTTAAGTACTCAAACTTTATATGGTAAAAGCCCTAAATAATTTAGTGGCAAATTTGACAAAATATGAAACAAAACAAAAATAAAGAGCTTTACAGTTGTTTGACTCTTTTATTGGTTCTATTTTAATGTATGCAATTGAAGTATGGGGTTTTTGTAGGTCAAAAAAAGTTAGAAAACATTCATTTGTAATTTTGTGTTAGAAAATCTACTAGTATCGTGAACTTGGAAGCTATCTGTTGTATATGAACAGATATGGCCGAATCGTAAAATTCTGGTTTAAGATAATAATTCCAATAATATTATTATATTTTAATTGTAAATTCATGTATGTCTGATATAAATATAGGGTATACAAACTAGTTTGTAAATGTACGAAGACTTTTAGAAAAATACGTTTTTTTATGTATGGTTAAACCCTTTAAGCGTCAATCAAATTACTTTATTGTTGTTTTTTTAAACAGAGATTAAAAGATGAATATTTACAGGAATTTTACAGCTAGTATAAATTCTAATGATGCATTATTTTTAGCTCACCTGTCACAAAGTGACAGGGTGAGCTTTTGTGATCGCTTTTCGTCCGTCGTCCGTCCGTCGTCCGTCCGTCCGTCCGTAGCCCGTCCGTAAACTTTTACTTTAAATGACATCTCCTCATAAACCACTAAGCCGATTTCATCCAAACTTCACAGGAATGTTCCTTTGGTGGTCACCTTTGAAAATTGTTCAAAGAATTTAATTCCATGCAGAACTCTGGTTGCTATGGCAACCAAAAGAAAAAACTTTAAATATTTTCTTCTAAAAAACCCAAAGAGCTAGAGCTTAGATATTTGGCATGAAACATCTTCTAGTGAGTGTCTACCAAGTTTGTTCAAATAAAAGCCCTGGGGTCAAAATTGGCCCCGCCCCAGAGGGTTATTGATTTTCCCTATATGCATATAGTAAAAACTTAAAAAATCTTCTTTTAAAGAACCCAAAGAGCTAGAGCCAAGATATTTAGCATGAAACATCTTCTAATGGGTGTCTACCAAGTTTGTTCAAATAAAAGTCCTGGGGTCAAAATTGGCCCGCCCCAGGGGGTCATTGATTTTCCCTATATGCATATAGTAAAAACTTGAAAAATCTTCTTTTAAAGAACCGAAAGAGCTAGAGCTAAGATATTTAGCATGAAACATGTTCTAATAGATATCTACCAAGTTTGTTCAAATAAGAGCCCTTTGGTCAAAATTGGCCTGGCCCCGGGGTCATTGATTTTCCTTATATGTGTATAGCAAAACTTAAAAAATCTTCTTTGAAAAAAACCAAATAGCTAGAGTTTAGATACTAAGCATGAGTGTCTAGTGAGTGTCTACCAAGTTTGTTCAAATAAAAGCCCTGGGGTCAAAATACGACCCGCCCGGGGGGGTCATTCATTTTCCTTATATGTGTATAACACAAACTTAAAAAATCTTCTTTGAAAAAACTCAAATAGCTAGAGTTTAGATATTAAGCACGAAGCATCTTCTAGTGAGTGTCTACAAAGTTTGTTCAAATAAAAGCCCTGGGGTCAAAATTGGCCCCGCCCCGGGGGACATTGATTTTTATTATATTAGTTTAGATATTAAGCATGAAACATTTTCTAGTAAGTGTCTACAAAGATTGTTCAAATAAAAGCCCTTGGGTCAAAATTGGCTCTGCCCCAGGTGTGTCATTGTTTTTAACTATATGTGTAAAGAAAAAACTTGACCAGCTAGACTTAAGATGTTTAGCATGAAACATCTTCTAATGGGTGTCTACCAAGTTTGTTCAAATAATAGGGGTTTAAACTGGCCCCGCTCCGGGGGCCTATATACAGGTGAGCGACTTCAGGGCCATCATGGCCCTCTTGTTTATATATATATCGGTAAAGGAATGCCACCTTATTTAGACAATAATGTATCGAGAAGACTTAGAATAGCTTTGACAAAACTCATAATCTAAGAATACAGACAGGTAGATATTCACGTGAAAGAGTAGATCTATCGTAAATTAAGATAATGTTTAATTTGCAATACACACGGAATTAAGGAAGAGTTTCAATTTTGTGCATATGAAAATTCAAGAACTATATATATTAAGAATAATCATAGAAATAAACCAAGTATGTTTAAATTTACTCAATTATTATGAAGTGATAAAAATATAGAAACAACAATGCTTTGTCAATATTTAAATGCGGCTTTCAACTTATGATACCAGATTATTAATGCTTAGATATGTATTTCAACCTACTGTTTTTAATACCTTACAGCTGTGTATAGAAAAGTAGGTATCACCCATCACGGTTTTTATTTGTTTGGGTCGTCAGACCAAACAAATAATGGTAGCGAAATTTCAGACCCTGATGTGCTTATTTGCAAATACCGAAAGTAGTCCAAACTCCTCGAAGCGGCTACTTCCCTTTATAAGTACACTAACGCCGAACAAATTTAGAGTGAGACTCAAATAAAGTTTCCTTTTAAAAGGAAAGGCTTGCACAGTTGTGCCTTCATCCCAACCCTTTAAAATTGTTTTTTTTTTGGTTTCAATTTATTATCACAATTTTTTTGAATTACGGTATTTGTATATCATACAGGGTTTATTTAGTTGTTTTTATTTTTGTAAAAACGAATATTTTTGTCAAAACGATTTGAAATCTATTCTCTATTGTATAAAACTAATAAAGAAAATAATCAATCGTAAAAATACTAACGTGGAGATCTATCTATCATACTGAAGGGAAACAAGTGTGCACATTTCATTTCCACTTTTTTCGCAGAGAAATCATTCGTTTTGGCAGTAAATAGAAGCTTTATAGACAAGTAAATGCACTAAAATACTTCGTTACGTGGAACCAATTAATAAGCATGTATCAACTGTGTTACTCAGATCACAGATACGATGCGCTATCTGTAGATCAGCACGTGGTAAGATTAATGATATGCATGGGCTATTTTTAGATTACCTCACCAAGACGTTAAATTGCGTTCAGTAGATCTAAATATAACTCGATTCTGTATGATTTGGACCACTCTTCGAAGACGGAATACTACTACAGTCAACATTCTCTATTGTATAAAACTAATAGAGACAAAAAAACAATTATAAAAGAAACTAACTTTTGCGTCTTGAAAAAGAATTGAAACGGAACAATTTCGTTTATAATTTATTACGGTTTAAACCAATAAATCAAGTAAAAATAGAAATCTTATTTATATAAACAAACTGTGATTAACGAAGTAACTAAAATAGCTTAGATTTCCGTAATATTACTTCGTCTGATTCCGCAGTATGACGGAATCTCCCGAATTGTCACGATTGCAATCGGAACTACATCGGCTATTATGATTAATCCGAAGAGTGACGGAAAAGGCCGAAAAGTTGCGATTGGCACGATTGCAGCTGGTTTCCCGTTCAATCATGCACTTACAACTGTAAGCAGAAAACAACCTAACCGGAACAAGTTTTCCAAAACAGATTGGAGCACCACACTAAATACCGTATTCCGGTATATACCGGACACGCGATTGAATGATAAAATGCTAAAGTCTTGCTTTTTAACCCAAAGGTCTAATTCATCTTTTCACACCGATTTATGTATGATAATGAATGAAAAATTTGAAAATCGGCGAAAAAAACGATATTTGTCTATTTTCTGATAATGATTTCTGCAAGCGTCTAGAGGCACTGCTCCAATCCTGTATTGAGTTAAATCCAAAAATTTATGGAAAATCACTGCGTAAAAACAGGCGCATTAATTCTCGGGGAAGAAAAAAACCCGATTGGTCGAAAATTTCTAATATTATTGTGTTATTCTTTACAGATAAACATGCTTATATAAAGCTCCATGATTATTTACACCAGTGTTAAACAACAAGTTTACCGTAAAATTAATAAGGTTTTCAACCCTAATTTAAATAATATGGTTTTCTACAGGTTATATTAAAACTTCACCGTGGTCGAAGGGTTAGACGCTCGGTTGGTAAGCGAGAGGTCTAGAGTTCAAATCCCAGTAAAGGCATCTTTTAAAAAAAAATTATTTAAGCCAAATAAACATTGAATTAAATATCAGTGTTGCAATGAGCCTTATAGCCAATTTACTACAGTTATAACACTGGAAACAGCATTGGTGACACTATACAAAAAGCACATTGGTTTATAGTCTCACAACCTTCACTTTTCTGACATTCTGAGACCCAAACAAATTCAGCGCCTTCTGTGCTTTGATATATTCTTGTCATTTATATTTTGTTTCGTCCATCAAATATATCATGTTTACTTTCATGTCATTGTATTTTTCATGCCATTATATGTGCATGCTTGTATATATGTTAATCACGAGAAACTTGCAGTTTAAGTGATAAATAAACGTTCTTCTTCTTCGTAATCTGTTTGCTCCTCCCTCCTATCAGGTATATCAGATAGAAGATATAAAACGAAATCTGGATAACAGTTGGAACTTCACAAAATCCTAAATTTTCTAATGTTTATACAGCTTTAAAATAAAATAACGCTTTTTTAAGTCGCTAACGATTCTTTTAGCTGTCTTACTTTACGAAAGACATACAATGTGAACTCAAATTTATATATAAATCATAAAATGTGCACTCAAATTTATATATAAAACATTGATGGAAACATGACATACTGAGTTAATTATGTCATTGAATTCGTGGAACGAATTATTTAAAGAATTCGTATTCAATATGATTTTGGTAAGTTAAAGAAATCATTTGTATCCTACTAAAATCAGTTTACAATTGCATTCATGAGAAATTCTCTCTCTGTTTGATATTTGATATTAAAAGGTCTTGTTTATTATAGTGTCACCCCTACTGAAAGGGCCAGCCATTTCTGACTTATGAGACACCTTTTGCTTGCATACCATGTACCCAACTCCTTCCACTATGCCTGGCGCCAGTCGGATAGAAATCGGTAACCATTCATTTTAACTACCTCGCGGCTCACGAAGCGGCCATTTCGGAATGAGTCCCACGAGAAACATGCATCCTTCAATTTACGCTCACCGTGGGGCTCGAACCTTCGACCTCCCGATCCGAAGGCGGACGCCTTAACCACTAGGCCAACGGTACCGGTTAATCAAAGGTTCATAGTAAATGATATTTGTTGTTTACCAAAGGCATTTGACGTAAATGGAACAACAAGGTGATTTTAAATATGATTTGGTAATGTAGTGACTTGATATTATGACCAGGACGATCGAATGCGTTACTGTGTTTAAATATCTCATTTTCATAGAGTGGTAGCAAGTTAATTCCAAAACTTAAATTGTAGCAGTCTGGTGATGTAATGGCGGAAATAACAGTTGATACGCAAGCTTAATAACTGTGATAATAATAAAAGTACATAATTATAATTTGAATGGCTTCCCTTTGATCATGTATACCACTCATGTCGCAGATTTCAAGAGATTATCCTATCTTGTCTTAGTATACATTTTAAAAGCAATAAAATGAATCACTCTTTGGTTCCAGGTTAGAAAGACAGAAAAAAGAAGGAAGAAAGAAAAGACTAGACAACATAATCAGATTCATCATGGCAACATAAAACAGCCATCTTTTACTGTTGTTTTATATACTTGATATTGTTTCTAAGTGTCTGGCTTGATTGTAGATCAGTCCTGCGGAACCGTACACCATAACAGAAGCGGAAATATTGACGCATCCTTGACTTTAATACCATACTCAAATTATTACTGTAACGATTATCAGATTAAATTATATAAATATATTTTTGCAAGTTTTGATCTATGAACACGTGTTGGGATTTTATTGCAATGTAGAAATATATCTATTTACGAGGATGTCCAATGTATTCACCATTACTTCAAAATTGCTCATTCGTAATTGTAACGTTACAAAGTATTACTTGCATGCTCATGAACATATGTTGTGCTTTTTGTTCCAGGTTAGAAATATAAAAAAGATAGAAAACAAAATAAAAATTGCATTGACCAAACATTGGTATAAGCATAAATGACATTAGAAATATTTGTGTTTAGTCACCTCACGCATGGATTATTGTAATGCACTTTTATATGGTGTACGTAAAACGACATTGAATAAACTACAACATCTTCAAAACACTGCTGCCCGCATCATCACAGGAACATCCAGATTTGAACATATCACTCCAGTATTGAAGAAACTACACTGGATTCCTGTAGTTTATCGAGTAGATTTTAAAATCCTTATGCAAACTTATAAAGCCCTACATGACCAGTCACCAATTTACCTTAAACATTTACTGGCGCTATATCAACCAACAAGAAACTTAAGATCAAAGAACTCTTCAAAGCAACTTGTTGTTGCCAAAAGTAGGACTGTAAGATATGGTGAACGCAGTTTCTCTTCGATGGCACCTAAACTGTGGAATGCTCTCCCAGACAGTATCAGAGACTCAAAAACAGTAGATGTTTTAAGAAATCTTTAAAAACACATTTTTTCCAGAAAATTTATAGTAACTAACTGTGCTGTATTTGTCATCACTATGAATTGGCGTGCTGTCTTTTGTTATGAGATATCTGGGTACACATTTGAAATATAATAGTCTATTTTTGAATCACATTTCCATTACTAATTACTGTTTTCATCATATTGGATTTAGATTTCAGTTGTCTTATCTTGATTTGTGTTTTTTTTTGTTTTTTGTTTTTTTTATTTATTTTATTAGTTTTAACGTTTCTCTTTATTTTATTTTCAAGTCTTAGATTATTCTTCATATACATTTTTTTATTTGATCGACTGAGTTTTAGACTTTTAGATTAATCATGGTATATTTTATACTTTGTAAATGTATACATAAATGTGTGTTATTATTTTTATTACTTTTTTGTTGTTTTTAAAGTCATTGTAAATGTATATAATTCCATTGTAAAGCGCCTTTGAACATTTTATTTTTTGAGAAGGGCGCTATAGAAATGTGGTAATTATTATAATTATTATTATTATATTTGCATTTTTTCAATAGTTATGAACTCAAGCAGGACACTCTATATTAACACGAATTTATTTTGAAGACAAATTTATTATTAACAGACCACAGGCTGTTGCACTGTGAAAACAGAAATTTTCATAAGCAATCATCACGGAAGTAATGGTTTATATCTAATGCTGACAATTGAACGTTCACAAATTATAATAAATCACAATATTAGGTGCATATGTATTTTAAACGGTGTAATGTTACAATATTATATATAAAAAGGGGATATTCATTTTTTTCTATAGACATAGGATTTATTTTCATCAAGTGGTATGGCATGTGATAATTTTCATACCGCAAGATGAAAATAAATCCTGTATACATAAAAAGAACTTGAATTTTCTGTTTATTAAATACTTTTTCTCTCTTTTTTTTGCCTCAAACTTCGTAAGACTTGTGTATTGACTGAAGAAAGAAGAAAGTGGTCCGGCAAGACACTAGTGAAAATACGGAAAATATGTTTCACTGCAGTGATTTTTTTTTACAGTGAAAATACGGAAAGTGAAAATATACATTATACGTCGTCAATATTTCATTTATTAATATATAATAAATTATAAAATGCTACTATGGTATAAACAAATAATGTTTTATCTCTACATCAGCGATGTTCCTAAAATCTGTTAAGAGTGCATTTGTGTTTGCCATGCTTCATAGGAAATTGTAATTAAGTTGAAGACATAAAAATGTAATAACTAAATGGAAGCGAGTTCAAGGACTAAAAGTGATACATGTGTTGCGTGTTGAAACTTGAGATATATTAAGCTTCACAGCGTTCACTGGTATTTGAACTGTTTGACATGAAGTTTGTAAAACAACTATGGGCCTTGTATACTTGTAGTGTTACATTCAGATGTAATTTTATTAAGTACAACTATTTCACACTTACTAATTTATCAGAAATTATAATATTCTACCTTAGAAAAGAATATCAAAAAGTACATTGCGAATAGGAGATCAAAATTTAAATTTCAGTATTATACAATTTTGCGCTCCATAGACATTTTAGCGCTTTAAATACTTTCTAAGAGCAAACTATAATATCTAATTACAACAGTCTGCAAAGTTAATGAAGCTGAATAAGATATCTCCAGAATGATTGCCAAATGTATGTAATATACTCCTTAAATCTCCATACCTTTAATGTCCAGGTGATCAGTTATTTGATTAATATAATAATGTTTCGCTTAGTTTATTCTAATTGTATTTGTACTAAATTTCAGAAACTTTAAAACAATAGCACTATCACATTTGCCAAATGTTTATCAAGAAAACACTGACATTTAACTCGTAAGGGACATAATGGCAAGATACAAAGATATGTGATCAAGTTGGAGGGTAATTAAGATTTTTATCATTGCCAGTTACAGTCTATTTTTTTGTGATGTTATTCACGGGGAAATGAAAAGATTCTATACATCCGCTCTAATAACGTTCTGAAAAATATTTTCTCAGACAGCAGTTATTACTGACACGTGATAAAACGATAAGATTATCAGAATAAACCAAAGCGAATTTTCAACGTTTGCAAAACATCTTTTAAAAAAACTTCGATATTTGGAATCACCGTCTTATCTTGTCTACTGTTGTAACAGATATCATACAATAACAAATTATTCTTGAATGAAAAATATCTTGCAATATTTATACACGCTCACTAGGTAACGGTTATTCCCTGCGGTCTGGAGACCGCAGGGTATTGGTACGCGTTTAACTTTTGAGGCACGGAGGAGCACGTGACCTGTTTTCGGTACATGGAGGAGCATGCGATCTGTAAACCGTACATGATTGGTTAATTGAGCTTTTCGAAAACCTAGCTAAATACCGTGTGCCGGTACGTTACGGGTTTACCTCTATGGAATTAGTCCGAATTACACATAATTAAGAACAAAAAGCTATTAAGTGACATTTCTAATTTTCTATAATTATTTTACCGTTTAAGGTGGAAAACTTGAACGATGTGTTTGAAAATTATTAATGTTTCTTTAATATCTATCTAAAATTTTACAAACAATAAATTGTTTATACGGAAAATCTACAAAATTAAAATATTCGTAGTGGCATCTGCCATAATAAATAGAGATATTTTGTAAACTTGTGTGTTTACTTAATTTTTTTGCTCGAAATTATTCATAAAATGGTAGGCCTATTTAATCATTTTCTTAAAAAGAAATAATTGTTTTATGTTCGACCTTCATCGGTCTTTGAACAACGGTCGCCAGTTTCCAAAGATCTTCTTCTATATTGATCGATTATTGTCAACTATATTCCTGATACAAACGTTTATTTACCCCCCCCCCCCAAACAATGTTTAAAATAGTTAAATGAAATATCTTTATATCATTAAAAATGTTCCCCGCAGGAAACCATTTTACTTGTTTCTTTACTGACAGAAACATAATTTCCACTGCTACTTTGTGTAACGGCTTAATTTTAAGACCTCGTAAAAATATATGACGTAAACATGAAAGCAAATCATGAGACTGTCATAAATGCCCAACCAAAATTATCTTTGTTAAAACACTAACAAAACATTTAGTATCATACACACCTGTTATTTTTTTGTATCCCTGTCTAATATAAGTTTCAATTTTTGTATTTTTATTTGCTTCAAGTACCTAATTTAAAAAAGATTTCATGGATAAATAGTACTATATAGAATGATGTATTTTGTCTTGTATAATTTTGTAAGCAGTACAGATACAATATATGTTATACTGATCTTTAGTAATGTAGATATTTTTTTTAACAAAGCAGAAGTTGAGTTATAACATTGCACTACTGAAAGGAAACAAAGAAAAAAAAACAACATAAATACAGATATAACAGATTTTATTGACATTTAAATTGGAACACAACCACAACATCAAGCCGTATGCAATCGGATTTGACTATATAATTCTCATTATGGTTATCTAATATGGAATTAGACTGGACAAAAACCAATTTAGTCAACTGACAGATACAATCATTGTTTATTATGACAAACATTTGAAAAGTACAAAAATAAATATTTACATCACATAGCATATTCTTTATTTGGCATAGAATGACTTTACACATTTATAGCTAATACAGTTAACAATCATGTAATGGAAGAGCATTAAACATTAAAAAAAGACCTTAATAAAGTTAAAATGTTTTACAGATAAAGCAAAGTTTCAAAACTTAAATAAATTGAAAATACTAATTGTTGTTCATTTTTTCTTTAAATGAAAAATACAAAACATTTGACAACTTACTCAACATTTCATGGTTGTTGTAGACATTAGTTTTTCAAATTTATTAAATCTGTGACAATTCTGTATATTGTATTATTCATCACACACTCGTGCCGCTTTTGCGACTCCGTAAAAATGGTAATAAACGGTCATGCATGTATTTTGACGTGAAGACATTTGCGTTCTACAAACATAGCATAATTATGTTATCGTTACACTGTAAGTGCGTCAACGAAAAACACACCAAAAACACAAAGATACAAGTAGGACTTTCACAAGACCAACTCGTAAAAAGACGTAGAATTAACGTTATGCTCCATATTTCAGTTACTCCTTACATTGAAAGTTATTACAATAACGATGAATTCAAAAGACATTGTTTTTAATTTTGCATTTCTTCATTTCAAAGGTATGCACTTCTATGAAATAGCATTTGAAATTCACAAAAGGCTTTTTTTGCACGTACCCTGAAATGAATATCGGCGGAAATGTGAATATGAAAATACACCTATATTTTGTCTCGTGCAACATAACTTGAATTCAAAATTTCAAAATTGCATCTTTTATAAAACAAATAATCCTGTGCCAGAGAAAAAATCATTCAACGAATCATCATTGAATGTAATAAAACAGGTAAAATATTCCATATATAATCATTTCTACACGTTGTATCCTTACAATATAATGTACTTTATTTGTAAGTTTATTTGAAATGTTTCATATTACATGCCAGACTGACCCTCAGGTAATTTCGCCGATTATGGGGATTGTCTTATATATGACACAAATAAATGATTTTGCAATTGTCATTTATAAATCTTTAGCAGCATATCTTATGAGTATTACAAAAAAAATCTATATAATAAGATGGTCAGATGATTATCATGAAACACTGTTACCTAAAACATTGTTCTTATTGTGTACCAAAAGCAGATTTGCTGGGCATAATTTGAACAATAACATTTTCTTTTTGTGTAAGCTCTTATTTCCAACTTCAGATAAATATAACATCATCGATCGTTTAACTTCAGCATTTGATAGGAGTTAAAGCTTTCTTTATGATCAAAATTATTTCCTTTGCCAAAACTATATTTTTGAATAGTTTGAGGGAAGCATTTGTCTTCTTCAAATTTCACCGGAGCAGACATGAAAATTATTTTCAATCTCTATCTTAGAAATTATAATCCTACCAACAAGGAAGCTCATCTAAAGTTCATTTCCTTTTCCCGACTAATAAAATACCGTCTAAAATATACCTGATTTTTGTTGTTGTTTTTTTTGAGAATGTCTACAGCAATATATTCCTGACATTTTCCAATGTGCTCCTTTAGTACGTATATTACAAGGGGTATATTATACTCTTTTATGAACATTATAATACTCTCATATGGTATTAACCATTACTTCCGTGTTTGAGGAACACGATAATGTAAAAAGGTTCAACACTCTATTTCAGATCATCAAAAATGATATAAAAGTCACAATATTGTTTTTATATTCAACACTTTGTGATATTGTATGGGAAGGAAAAACGCAGAACTAAATTTTCACATTTTAATTCAACATAAGTGTATAATGCTCTCTCTTCTCTATTCCGAACTCCTAACTGGATTTTTAAAATCAGTATATACACATGGCAAGTACGCACTTAAAATGTCAACAAAATGAGTTGTTACGAGTTATAATGAGTAATAAATAGAAACTATTTTATCATATCCGACATTTGATCAGTACATTGTCAAATAACATAATTATATATTCATGTCATGTTTAATGTTCCCATTATGAAATAAAAAACATTTATCTGCTCAAAACTGTGTACATCAATCATTTGAATTATAATAAATATAATATGTATGACTAATTAAGCTTAAAGTGCATTTTACGATAATTTGGTAAAGGGTAATATTCTGTGCACTTATCATGTTGTAGGAACCAATCGTCATAACATTGTTCCAACATAATAATTAAGATCAAAATGTAAGGAAAAATTGAATTACGGACGTATGAGCTCCGTATTTTACAAGCCACGAATATATTAAGTTAAACCCG
>NW_026857450.1:0-46499 GCF_026571515.1 Ruditapes philippinarum | reverse complement strand
CCATCGATGTAAATTCAACATCTAAATCATTATCATATATGTAATCATTATGTACATCATTATTTTCATGATCATACAGTGGTGTAGAACCGTACAAACTATTAAAATGTATATACATATCATCAATACTTATGTTTCTATTTTCTATAGTAGGTTGCCTGTATTGTGTTCTCACATTTCTCCAAAAAGACTTTGGGTTACATTTTGCTAATTTTGACACTCGTTCCCCTCTGTCTTTTTGAATAAACGTTTACATCTAAGTTTTATATTCTTATATACCTTTCTTTTATTTATGAAAATGCTTTTATTCTCGTTCGTTCTATTTCTCAAAAATACATTTCTTGCTCTATTTAATGCTTTTTCTGGCCTCATAGCATTCTTTATCAAACCATTTTTTCTTAGTTTTTTAAATTTGTTTCTCGATTAGTATTTTTTGCATTTGCCAAATACTTTAAATGCATTATCTTGCATGTATGTCGTAAAAGATTTTATTGTTTCATTTACAGAAACATTATTTAAATTATTGCTTATCTGTGTAAGCCGTTCTATATCGACTGATAAATAATTTCGGAATATATCAACTTTTGAGTCATCCCACGCTAAAAATAGTTCATGGGTTGAACTTGGGTCACGTGGATTTTGTTGTGGGCGTATTCTCTCAATACAAAAATGAAGAGCATTGTGATCAGATAAATCATTTGGTTTACATATTTCAAATTCTTTAATATATTGAAAATCTTCATTACTTAATAAGAGATAATCAACTACGCTCATTCCATTATGACCAATAAATGTGTATTCACCTATAGATTTATCAAGGTGTAAACGACCGTTTGCTATTAATAGATTTGTCGCCTTACAAAAATCAATTAAACGTGTCCCATGTGCGTCAAGCACGTGGTCTTTGTTTACCCTTGTACAATTGTAATCATTCGCTAATAATAATACATTACTATCTAAATAACGATCAAATTCAATAAAATCTAATGCCAATGCCGTGCGACTATTCATGTCACCTGTAACAAGGACTTTTCCTAACATTTTATACTTTTCTATATCTATTTCTAATTGATTAAACATATCAATATCAAATCTGTTCAATACTTGTGAGTCACGTGGAGGGATATATGTGCAACAAAGATAAACGTCTGTATCACAAGTAATAATAGATTTACAAATTTTTAACCAGCATATACCACTTTGATTTTTGCTAATAATACTAATTTTGTCTTTCAAACTACATTTATAATAAATAGAAATCCCACCAGAGTGTCTTCCTTTTCTAGAATTTATAGATTTGTTTCCATATAAGTGTTCCGTACAATAGCCATCGATATTTTAATTATAATGGGAGTTTTTTGACAGCCACGTTTCTGTTAATAAAATAATGTCATTTTCCTTTATTATTTCTATAAAGTCAGGATCACAAAGTTTTCGAACCAGTCCATTTATATTCCAAGATAAAATGTGCAATTGCTCTTCTTGACACCTCTAAGAAGCGCTATGACTGGAACCACCTGTGTACTCCGTGTTATTCACGTATAATTTCTCCCCAACGAATCGGACATATTTTCCTTTCTTTTTTTCACTCTGGTAGACTGTACTAAGTTCTTTCCTCGCATCTCGCCACTCTTTGGGTATTTGTACTCCAACACCATATCTATGTTGCTTAAGGACATCCTTCATATGGAAAGCTGTATTCCTTACTATTTCTCTGTGACTATACTTGTGAAATTTCACAACAATCGGTCTTGGATTTTCGGGTTTGGTTAGTGTACCAAGGCGATGGGCTCTATCAAACTCTATCTCAGTACTGATTTTTAATGTATTTTTAATAAATTCTTTTACAATAGAGGCACATGAATTAGGGTCTGTTGCTGTATCATATGTTTGTGGCGAAACATTAATATTTTGGTCAGTGTTACTTGTAGAGGAACTTGTTAATAACATGGATGCTTCCGGTGATGTGGTATGTACTTCCGGTAAGCCATAAAATATTAGATTGTCCTTCATATTTCTAAATTCGTTGTCCAAGATGCGTGTTCTAAGTTCTTCCTGGGTTTTACTTAATGTTTTGATTGTAGAATTTAACGTGTCACATGATTTTTGCATGGTCTTTACACTATCTTTAGTTGACGCTAATTCTGTTGTTTGCTTATCATACTTTTCACTGATAAATGTACTGTTGTTTTCTACATCGCAAACTCGCGACTCTATACTTTTTACCTTAATATCTAGATCATTGAGTTTCAAGCACATTGAGTTTACTACTTTTTCAATATTGTCAATTTTATCAAGTCGGGAGTCGATCTTATCAAGACGGGAGTTCATAGTTTCCATCATAGCTATAGCCCATGGTGGAGTTTGGTTTGTACCTTGATTCATCATTGGTGTACCTGGCGGTAGTGGACCAAGATATTGTTGATTATACTGATACGGAGGTGACTGCAATAATTGGCCAGTAAATGATTGTTGAAAAGTTCCATTAGTACTCATTTCACTATTTATTTTACTTACTGTTGGTGTATCGTATACAAATATGTCACTACGTTGTTTCTTTCGTTTGTTTTGATTGTTTACGTCATCACTATCTCTGTTAGTTAACACAGGTAAACTGGTAGGTAAACTGGCAAAACCGGTTTGTCCATTGTGTACACGCTCTGTGTTATGTGTACATGTCTGTTCTAACAAAGGCGAAATCTCTTTACGTTTATTTTTTCTATTTTCCTTTTTATTTTGTTGCTTTCCTTTCGGCGGCATGTGAAAAAACACAATATCTTACTAATCCATCAAAAATTTAGTCCATACAACTTTTAATTTGCATTTTATTCCACAAAAATTACTGACTGTAAAACCCATGTCTTCATACTTTAAGATCACGTGCATATATTTTTCTCTATATATCTAACTGGTCAGCAGTTTCCCTATATATCTAACTGGTCAGCAGATTCTACTATATGTTTAACTGGTCAGCATTTTCTCGCCTGAATGTAAAGAGCGTTAAATTTGCTGACCATATAGAATAAGAGAGTTTTACGGCTTAAATCAATTTGAATTAACATTAAATTGGTCAGCAGTGTTTTTACTTAATTAAATGTCGACATTATTTTATAAAATATATTAAATTTGCATAATGAGTAACAATTTCGTAGCATTTAAATATATTTTTCTCTATATATCTAACTTTTCAGCAGATTCTACAATATGGTCAGCATATTTTTGACTGTTTATTGTATTTTGTCATAGATAAATCAAGAATGACACGTCGCGTGTGAAATCGATTTTAATATGACCTTGGGGCATATCGATCTCGATAAATTATCAGTTTAATGGATATCTGTGGAAACATGTTGTTTATAATGTAATAAAAGCTTATTAACTATAACAATTAGCACATTATTAATTTTTGTTCAATATTACTTATACAATTATACGAACAACAAATAAGGAAACAGAAATCACTTTATTTCATATTTGCACTAAATACGACATAATAATTATATTTTGTTAAAATATACATTACGTATATGTACATGTATATATTTTAACCTATGATGCATAGTTTTATACATACTTGAAACAAATTATGATTTTTCGTACATCATATTTTGACTACATTTTTAAAATTTTAACCAATATATAACACATAGAAGAAAATTCATTAAGGTACTTAAATAAAATATTATATCAAAATAAATTGAGAAATATACAGTATATATCAATTGAATTTTTTATAATTAATATGTATCATTTGTAATATTGACATCTTGAAAAAACATTTTATCAAGTATTTCTCGACCTCGCCTGTAATATCACCAACGGCAATTTGACACCTTCATTGTTTTCCCTTCTTTATCTAACTGGTCAGCAGTTTTCGATAATCCTTCTTTGTTTAACTGGTCAGCAGTTTCCTATATATTCTATATCGTCAGCTAATTCGTCAGCAGTTTAGTGCGACCCCTTCCATGATCGCACCGTTTGTCGGTGAGTTAGTAAATTCTGACCAAGCACCGGTAGACGCACGACAATGCGATACGATATTATTCCAAATGTCGCTTCGCATTGTCGAGTGTCGCTTCGCGTTGTCGAGTATCGCTTCGCGTTGTCGAGTGTCGCTTCGCATTGTCGAGTGTCGCTTCGCAATGTTGAGCGTCGCGGTGTAAAAATCATAAAAATAACGCGACATTTACTCGACATTTTAAAAATGTCGCTTCGCGATGTCGAGTGTCACTTCGCATTGTCGAGCGTCGTATCGCATTGTCGCGTTGTCGTTTCGCATTGTCGAGTGTCGTGGTATGCACTTCTACCAACCTCGACACTCGACAATGCGAAGTGACAATGCGACAACGCGAAGTGACATCGCGACAACGCGAAGTGACATCGCGACAACGCGAAGCGACGCTCGACAATGCGAAGCGACACTCGACAACGCGAAGCGACATTTCTTAAATGTCGCCCTTTTTTACCGCGACATTTCTAGGCGACAGTGCGACATATCGTTTGACACTGTCGAGCGTCGCTTCGCATTGTCGCATATCGCTTCGCGTTGTCGAGCGTCGCTTCGCATTGTCGCGATGTCACTTCGCATTGTCGTGTGTCTACCCTTAGACGCGACGGACGACATTCTAAATGGCACGATAAGGACACCGTATGAAATACAGTGTCAGCCTCCCTGCTAAAACTATAAGCTACCTACCACCTCGGCATCCAATTAAATGAGAACAGAAATACAAGAAAAAAATAGAATAATAATCAAAAGAGCACCGCTTGTCTGAAAGTGTTTTTATAGTAAGGATGAAGCATTTGTAAGACATGGGAATTAAATAAATTATTACCTCCTTCAAAAAGCAATCCTCCTTTAAAGCTGAAGAACCTATTTATATATATATATATATCAAACTGTCAACAATATTAAGGTCATTTGATATTGACATTTGACCTTGTGACCCAAATATTGATATTGTTCTTTTTTCAATATAGGCAATCATCTTTTGAAGTTTGAACACTGTAAGCCAAATGGAACTTGTGTTATGCTACAGTAAGCACAATTTTCAGTGTTAAGGTCATTGTGACCCTGACCTTTGATCTTATGACCACAAAATCAATAGGAGTCATGTATTGGACATGGCTGTTCATCCTATAAAATTTTACAGCTGTAGGTTGATTAATACTTAAGTTATTGAGCGAAAACTGTTTTAAGTTTTAAGGTAATAGTGACCTTGACCTTTGATCTTGTGATCCAAAAATTACTAGGGGTCTTCTACTCATGACAATCATCCTATGAATTTTGAACACTGCGGGCCAAATGGAACTTAAAGGCCCAACTGGACTATACAAGCCAGCAGATGGCGCTAGGGCAGGTTTCTTATTAATTTTATGCATGCTTCACTTCAGGGACCCTTTTTCAAAGATTTAAGATTAATTACCAAATGCATTTAAACAACACTTGGCATGTATGTAGGCATAGATATTCTTGATATAGATTGACCAAAATTATTCAAAATAAAACTTTGTTAAGTGTGTTTCTGGAAAAAAATACTGGCTGTCAAATTTGAAATTTGAATTTCCATGGGAGGAGCCAACTGATCATTACAGGTCATGAACCTTCTGTAGTAAACAGATGCACGTGGCATTGTTTATTTCAGTGAGAGAGATTTGTAGCAGACGATATATATTTCAGGGAGGGAGATTTTCAGCAGACGACACATTCGAATGCTGAATACATGATAAGAAAAAACAATAACTTTTACTGATCTTACTTTATCAAAAAGTATTTATATCCAACAAATTTACAATAATCCATTAATCTATGATTTTTTTTTTAATTCAACGTGTATTTAAATGGTTTAAACTTCATGAAAACAGTAAAAATAACTTCCAGGTATATTTCATTTACACTATATTTTGTTGTAAATATCTTGTAGTCAAAATTACATTTCACAAATGTTCATCATTTGTATTAATTTTTTTATATATTAATAGTTTAAAAATAATTTAAATTCCTGTCAAGATCATTTTTAGCAGTTTTTCTTAAAATAAATGTCCCATGTAAGGCACATCCTTTGGATTTGGACATAGTTGTCTGACTTGATGAAAAACAACTGACTTCAAAAATAATATCTGGACAAGATGGCTTGATAATGTCTTTTAATTAATCTGATTAATCTGTGAGTTATATAAAACATCCATTAAACCTCTCCTGTGTAAAATCAGCTGTTTTGTTTACATTCTCTCTGCAGGTTAACACTGCATTCTATTTTTAGCTCATGGTTTATAACAGACAGTTTTACATCACTGATTAGTCACACCCACAAATATTCGCTGCCGCGGCAGCGAATGTTGCCCCTTTAAGTTATGCTCCAGAAAGCACAATTTTCAGTGTAAAGATCATAGTGACCCTAACCTTTGACCTTATGACCCTAAAACTAATAGGGGTCATGTATTGGATCCTATAAAATTTTACAGATGCAGATTGATTAATACTTAAGTTCTTGAGCGAAACCGTTTTCTGTTTTAATGTAATAGTGACCTTGACCTTTGACCTTGTGGCCCAAAAATTACTAGGGGTCTTCTACTCAATATTGACAATCATCCTATGAAGTTTGAACACTGTTGTCCAAATGAAAATTAAGTTATGCTCCAGAAACAACAATTTTCAGTGTTAAGATCATTGTGACCCTGACCTTTGACCTTATGACCCTAAAATCTATAGAGGTCATGTATTGGACATGACTGTTCATCCTATAAAATTTTACAGCCGTAGGTTGATAAATACTTAAGTTATTGAGCGGAAACTGTTTTCAGTTTTAAGGTAATAGAGACATTGACCTTTGACCTTGTGACCTCAAAATCAAGAGGGGTTTTCTTTACAGTATGGGAAATCATCCTATGAAGTTTGAATATTGTGGGCCAAATGGAACTTAAATTATGCTCTGGAAACCAAATTGCTAACGGACGGACGGACACCAGGGGGTATAACATAATATGCCCGAAATTCTTTGGGCATATAAAAAATGAAGAAGTATTTCAATATCTTTTGAATTGTTAATCGTTCGTTTTTTTGTTGTTGAAAAATATAAATTCGGAAAAGGAAATAAGATGTTTGCAAAAATAACATGTAAACTTAAAACAAGAGGGCCATGATGGCCCAAAGTCGCTCACCTGTATATAGGCCCCTGGAGCGGGGCCAGTTTAAACCCCAGGGCTTTTATTTGAACAAACTTGGTTGTATATATATATTTGGCAAATAATTAAATAAGTTAACTCATGGACTGTGTTTTTTGTTTTATTTATATATATATATATATATATATATATATATATATATATATATATATATATATATATATATACATATATATATACATTTATATATATATATATATATATATATATATATATATATATATATATATATATATATATATATATATATATATATATATAAATATATATGTATATATATAATATGCATATATCTAAAGAAAAAAAATGTCAAGCTTAAATGAATGACCCCCGGGGAGGGGCCAATTTTGATCCCAGGGCTTTTATTTGAACAAACTTGGTAGACACCCATGAGAACATGTTTCATGCTAAATATCTTAGCTCTAGCTCTTTGAGTTCTTTAAAAGAAGATTTTAAGTTTTTACTATAATAATGCATAGGGAAAATCAAAGGCACCCTGGGGCGGGGCCAATTTTGACCCTAGGGCTTTTATTTGAACAAACTTGGTAGACACTCACTAGAAGATGTTTCATGCTTTATATCTAAACTCTAGCTATCTGGGTTTTTTCAAAGAAGATTTTTAAGTTTTTGCTATACACAGTCATATAAGGAAAATCAATGACCCCCGGGGTTGGGCCAATTTTGACCCTAGGGCTTTGATTTGAACATACTTTGTAGACACTCACTAGAAGATGTTTCATGCTTAATAGCTAAACTCGAGCTATTTGGGTTTTTTTAAAGAAGATTTTTTAAGTTTTTGCTATACACATATAAGGAAAATCAATGACCCCCGGGGCGGGGCCAATTTTGACCCCAGGGCTTTTATTTGAACAAACTTGGTAGACACCCATTAGAACATGTTTCATGCTAAATATCTTAGCTCTAGCTCTTTGAGTTCTTTAAAAGAAGATTTTTTAAGTTTTTACTATATGCATATAGGGAAAATCAATGACCCCCTGGGGCGGGGCCAATTTTGACCCTAGGGCTTTGATTTGAACACACTTGGTAGGCACTCATTAGAAGATGTTTCATGCCAAATATCTAAGCTCTAGCTCTTACGGTTTTTTAGAAGAAGATTTTTTAAGTTTTTCTTATTGGTTGCCATGGCAACCAGAGTTTTTAATGGAATTTAAATTTTTGAACAACTTTGAAAGGGGTCCACCTAAGGATCATTTCTGTAAAGTTTGGTTGCAATCGGCCATGTAGTTTAGGAGGAGATGTTGTTTGAAAAGTTTGACGCCATTTTTTGAAGGACGCACGACGCACGACGCACGACGGACGCAGAGTGATGACAAAAGCTCACCTTTGAGCACTTCGTGCTCAGGTGAGCTAAAAAGAAACTGTATTGCATATACTGATTCATAAACTAAAACTTCGTCATTTTTCTCTCAAGTTTCTATGGACGGTTTAAAACACATAAATTTAGCTGCTGATTAGATTACTAAAATAGAGAAAATTTAAAAAGAACTTGATACACCTATGGACGAAGAGGATGCTCGACCTGTTACAATTGATATAGATGATCTAACATTAATGTGTGAAGTTAAAAGAATGTAACCCAAACAACTTATTTGAATGGACAATATCATGGACGTAAAAAGTATTTACTTTGTAAACATCGTTTATACACGATATACATACATGTATAAGATGTAATGATCATGTCATCAAACTAAACTAGACTTAGTTACGAATTGAAAATTGTTCACCTTAAATACATAAACTATATTTTTATTACGTATCAAATTTAAAGATCCTGTAACATAATTTGTTTATGGTTTTATATCATAAATATGATGCTCAAATTAAGATTTATCAATTTTGAAAGTTCCAAAAAAGCATTAGTTACAAAGATATTACCGAATTTAACATTTCATGTAAATAAAAGGAGGTAATAAAAAATTATTTTCTATAAAGTCTAAGTCAAATTTTTCACATATATTTTAATTATTACATATACTATGTACAAATACTTGCAGTACATATTTTACATATTCTTCGATGTTTGAAAATTGTTTTATTAGCATAATTATGTACATACATGTATATATAACTTCACTTAGTGTGGTTAACCACTTTAATAACAACATATAGGATCTTTAATATCTAAAACCATCTATGTTTATATTCAATGTAAAGGAAAATAACCAACATACCTTTTTTGAGCTCTTCTTTATCCCCGCTTGACTTGATCTGTATATTATTATTGCCAAATTGGCAATCCTTTACAGTCACGTGATAAGTGGTACCCGGTGCTAGAAGTAGAATGAAAAACGAGTTGATGGCACCATCAACAACATTAATTAAGTACTACTGTAGTGCCAATACAACTTAGTAGGTCTACTGATTAATAAGTTACTAGTAATACTAATCTTGTTTGAAAGTTATGATATATACCACTTCCCTTGCTTTTTTACATTCCTTAATTTTGCTATTTTTAGACTGATATAAATCATGGATTTGTTTGTTGTGCATGTACAGGTTTCATGACACCACATCTAGTGTTGATGGTTTACAAATGATTTGCAATCACAACAGAACTATCATACCAATCTCTCGACTTCCGGTCCATTCTGACGTCGGAGAAAGTTCGGATATGAAAGTCATAATCCGACTATCTATATAGACCATTTTCTGATCACAGTTTAACTAGTTTCTGACATTTATCGTAAAGCTGAAGCTTCTGAACACAAACCATCTGGATTCTAACAAGAATTTGATTATTTCTGACTTATCTCATTATTGTTTTTATTTTGGCGGCTTCAAATAAGCTTTCGTAGCAATTTACTGCACAATATCGGAATAATTATATTAAAAGTAAATTTCAGTTATCGAATTTTGGTACATACATGTTCAAAGGTACAAGTTTTGAGTAATTTTAAAATAATTTTAATCACAAATGGTTATGAGCGTTATAGCAATTAATGTTTTATGTGCTGAAAGAAATTTCATAATTATTCATAATATTTTATTTTCATATGCTTTATATGTAAATTATGTCATTAGAAAAGGATTTTGCAGAACAGAACAGTACTTTATCATCTCAAATCAATACATATATGAAAGTACGAAATAAATGAAAAAAAAATCAAATACATGACATAACACACATGTATGTTTTTCTGTTTAGATGTTACAGATAAAAAAACCTGACATTACAGAATAAATATACAAAATTTCCTTGAAGAATTATGAAATTAGTATGTCATTCAAATATCTATTATCTATGCAAAGAACAATAACGAGAAAAAATATTTGCAATGTATTTTGGCACATGAAACTACAGAATGACAAACATGTATCTGAACAGTCCTATCAACATTAATACAAACATCCGCTTTTACAATATTCTAAAGTTAAACCTCGATAATGTGTTCAACCTTCGTCTATCTCTTATCTCATCTCAATTTCTTCTTTTGCATGTGTTTATGTTGTATAATAATAAAAAGACTAATCATATGTTTCCATTTTCATCTACTAACAGAGTGACTAAATCTGTCGCCATGTTCTTACACAAAACTACATCTACTTTAGAATTCACCAAAGCTCTTGGGTTTAACAAACACTGTTAGAGATTTTTGAAAAACATATGATACAAACTTTTTCCAGTTTCACAAACTAAATGGAGAGTTTAATGAACCGGTCTGAAACCCAGCTCAGTTTTTTGTATGCTACCCCTTATAAAACAACGAGTTATAAGGGGTGACAACGGCATATGTACACATAAGCCCTTGTTGAATCAGAAATTAAACTTACTACCGAGAGATGGGACGCCGCAGCTCTCCGAGTCGTCACATAGACGCTGACGTTGTTTGCTAGCTTTCACTACTGCCTTTTTCATGATCGTTACATGTTGGACTTAGGCGATCATAATGTGGATGAAATACCCTTGATGGGCACAAAACTCTGTAAAATATAAATACATGATTAATTGTGATTAATTTAATCTTTCCTTCCAGCTGAAATGTTGGTAAGATATAAATGTGTTCTGAAATTCTAAAATAGCAAAAGTGATAAACTGCACTTTATTCTTAATAAACGTGAAAAGTAATAACCATAACTGATCATGAGATACTGGTAACTACACCATCCTTGTCAGATAATTGTGCTAGTGAATCATTATCACATATTGACAATATTGTCAGTATAATTATGTATATAAATATACATGTAGTTACTTTAAAAGTTTGCCTAAAGCAAACTGTAACAAAATACCTATATGTTTTATTTCATACATTCATCTGACATTACGGATTAATAAAGCGAATGTTCCATGTAATCTTATATAACAAATTAAACAGGCAAAGTCATGTGATATTCTATACAATTCTCTACATAGGCACTCGATGGTAAAATTTTCTTTTGATCCACCGACTATAAGCCGTGAATTTTATAAACTTTTAATGATAACTCAAACACTTACAAGTACAAATGTTGCTGCAATGCAGCAATTGAGAAGCTCCGCGCAAAAAAATGTGCTCATTACAGATACCTTACCAAATTATTCCTACGCACAGGTCATGTTATATTCAGATTAAGTACTATTGTAGATTTTTTCCGAATGTTTTGTAAACCATTTTTTGCATAATTATACTTATCTTATGCACTGTCCATAACTGTCCATCGTTAAAAAGAGGGGAAAAATATTTAATATAAAAATGCTTTCACTGATGCCTACCTGGTAAGGAAAGTAATTCCATTGAATACAAACAAGACTTACAAGACTTGTAAATGTTATGTGACATGACTGTACTGTGTTCTGTTTCAGTAACAGAAGATAGATGATAGAAATATCAAAGTCTGTTATAATTGTAACAAATATACAAATAGTAACAAAAGGGACTAATATTATAATATACATGTAGTAATATTACATATATATTTTTCATGTCAAATTAAAAAAAATGGTTTCTTTCAATACTGAAAGTAGAACACACTCTGGAATGAAAAAATGGGATGAATTTCCAAAAGACCAAATTCAGGATTTTTTTGTTTGTTACACACGCGTAACATGGTGATACATAAAAGAAGACTGTTATCTGAATTTAAGGTAGGTACGTATGAGGAAATTCACTTATATATCATATTCGTGCGAGACAAAGATATGAAAGCTATTTGACATTGGTAATATATAAAACAAGATATGTTTGTAAAACATGCATGCCCCCTATCAGCAGCCAATTAGTTATGTGAAAAGGTTATTATGCATGACTTCTGACCCAGTGATCAAACAATTAATAAGGGTTATCAAGTACCTACTGGTCATGACCTTAACCTTTGACCCCTTGACCCAAAACTCAATAGGGGTCATCTGCTGGTCACGACCAATCATCATACAAAGTTTGAAGTTCCTAGGCCTAAGCGTTTTAAGTTAATTGATCGGAAACCGTTTTAACATACAAGGTCAATGTGACCTTGACCTTTGACCCCTTGACCCCAAAATCAATAGGTCATCTGCTGGTCATGACCAATCACCATACCATGTTTGAAGTTCCTAGGCCAAAGGGTTCTTAAGTTATTGATTTGAAAGCATTATTACCTACAAGGTCAATGTGACCTTGCCCTTTGACCCCTTAACCCCAATATCAATAGGGGTCATCTACTGGTCATGACCAATCATCATACCAAGTTTGAAGTTCCTAGGCCTTAGGGTTCTTTAGTTATTGATTGGAAACCGTTTTTACCTAAGAGGTTAATGTGACCTTGACCTTTGACCCCTTGACCCTAAAATCAATAGGGGTCATCTACTGATCATGACCAATCACCATATCAAGTGTGAAGTCCCTAGGCCTAAGGGTATTTTTGTTATTGATCGGAAACCGTTTTTACCTACAAAGTCAATGTGACCTTGACCTTTGACCCCTTAACCCCAAAATCAATGGGGGTCATCTGCTGGTCATGACCAATCACCATACCAAGTTTGAAGTTCCTAGGCCTAAGGGTTCTTTCGTTATTGATCGTAAATCGTTTTTACCTACAAGGTCAATGTGACCTTGACCTTTGACCCCTTAACCCCAAAAATCAATAGGGGTCATCTGCTGGTCATGACCAGTCACCATACCAAGTTTGAAGTTCCTAGGCCTAAGGGTTCTTTTGTTAATGATCAGAAACCGTTTTTACCCAAGAGGTCAATGTGACCTTGACCTTTGACCCCTTGACCCCAAAATCAATAGGGGTCATCTACTGATCATGACCAATCACCCCACCAAGTTTGAAGTTCCTAGGCCTTAAAGTTCTTTAGTATTTGATCAGAAACCTTTATTGCTTACAAGGTCAATGTGACCTTGACCTTTGACTCCTTGACCCAAAAATCATTAGGGGTCATCTACTGATCATGACCAATCACCATACCAAGTTTGAAGTTCCTAGGCCTTAAAGTTCTTTAGTTATTGATTGGAAACCGTTTTTGCTTACAAGGTCAATGTGACCTTGACCTTTGACCCCTTGACCCCAATATCAATAGGGATCATCTACTGATCATGACCAATCACCATACCAAGTTTGAAGTTCCTAGGCCTTAAGGTTCATTAGTTATTGATCGGAAACCGTTTTTGCTTACAAGGTCAATGTGACCTTGACCTTTGACCCTTTGACCCCAAAATCAATAGGGGTCATCTACTGGTCATGACCAATCACCATACCAAGTTTGAAGTTCCTAGGCCTTAAAGTTCTTTAGTTATTGATCGGAAACCGTTTTTGCTTACAAGGTCAATGTGACCTTGACCTTTGACCCCTTGACCCCAAAATCAATAGGGGTCATCTACTGGTCATGACCAATCACCATACCAAGTTTGAAGTTCCTAGGCCTGAGGGTTCTTTAGTTATCACTCGGAAACCATTTGGTCTACGGACCGACGGACCAACGGACCGACGGACCGACGGACCGACAAGTGCAAAGCAATATACCCCCTTTTCTTCGAAATGGGGGCATAAAAAACTATTGTTAATTAATTTTTAGGGTAATCAATATATATTTTTATGTTGAATTGCTTTAAAACCATTCATAACAAGAGCTGTCACAGGAGACAGCCAAGCTCGACTAATAAAATACTGGACGCAGTAAGGAGGACAAAACTATGAAAGAAAAATCAATTATGTATTAATATGTATTAAGTTATAGTAAAACAATAACATTTGTTAACATAAATTCCAAGATCAAGGGAAATAATTCTATAAATAGTCACGCTAGAGTTATGAACCTTGTCACACAACATGTGTGTAATGATAAGAAATATATATTTAAAGTTTGAAGTAGATACCTTAAAAAGTAAAGAAGTTATAATATTTCTTAAAGAAAATCCTAAGTTCAAAGAGAGATAAATCTGTGAAAATTGCTTCAAGAGTTATGAACATTGTCACATAAAATGTAATTGATGATAAGGAATAAGTATTTGGAGTTTGAAGTAGATACCTTTAAAAATAAAAAAGTTATAGTAAAAAATAACATTTTTCTAGTAAAATAATCTAAGTTTATGGGGAGATAATTCTTGCAATATTGGTGCTACAGTTATGAACCTTGTCACATAAGATATGGATGATGGTAAGGTACATATATTTGAAGTATGAAGTTGATCCCTTTAGAAATAAATATGTAACAGTAAAAAATAATATTTTTTAAGGAAAATTCTAAGTTCAAGGGGAAATAAATCTGAAATTATTTGTGCTAGAGTTATGAACCTTGTCACATAAGATGGGGATGATGATAAGGTACATATATTTGAAGTATGAGGGTGATCCCTTAAGAAATAAAGAAGTAACAGTAAAAAATATTATTTTTTAAGGAAAATTCTAAGTTCAAGGGGAGATAAATCTGAAAATATTGGTGCTTGAGTTATGAACCTTGTCACATAAGATGGGGATGATAATAAGATACATTCATTTGAAGTATGAGGGTGATCCCTTAAGAAATAAAGAAGTTACAGTAAAAAATAGTATTTTTTAAGGAAAATTCTAAGTTCAAGGGGAGATAAATCTGAAAATATTGATGCTAGAGTTATGAACCTTGTCACATAAGATGTGGTTGATGATAAGGAACACATATTTGAAGTTTGAAGTTGATACCTTAAGAAATGACAAAGTTATAGTGAAAAATATTTTACTGCACCAAAACTTTAATCTGAAATCTGGACGCCGACGCCGACGCCGGGGCGAGTAGGACAGCTCTCCATATACTTCGTATAGTCGAGCTAAAAAAACATAACACTTCATGTTCAAACTGCAGATCAATGTTTCTGTTGTTGTCATGATATCTATCTATAGCATATGCTTAAGGTGATTCCGCTTTGTCAGTCATGTTTGTTTTAACTAAAGTCTGTCCAAAGTGAAAGTAGGCCAAAATTCATATAACAACAAAGCTCTTATTGTAAAATGATGAACCATTTGAAAATACACTTCCAGGTTTATATTTTAAGGACAATTATAAACAAAAATAACAATGATAACAATAAGAACATTTACCTTGAATGTGCTACATTTCTGAAGGCCAAAAACATTCTGTTGCAAAGTTTTATGCACATTTCATGTATTGCAAAATCCTTTTAAAAGTCTGTTTTAGTGCCAACAAAAGCTTTTTTTTTTGCAGCAAATACAAAAATCTTTCAAAACTTAACTCCAAATAAATCAGTATCTCATGTCCTTCTAAGCACATGGCCTCCATTATTTTTTGTAAAAAAGTAGTGCAAGAAAACAATCATCATTTATAGCCTTATGAACTACAATTAAAATAAAAACACAATCAAACTTTAAAATCTAACCTTTTTATGTGTAACAGTGAAGTGTGTCTGTTTGTCATGTACACAAGAAATAGGTAAATGATGTTTATTTTCATGGTACTACTTTTTTACACATGCCATGGAGGCGGTCAGATAAACTACTTTCCTAAGATTTATGTTTTTAAAAGTTTTTGCTTGTATTTTCTGCAAAAAGTACCATTTGTTTGCACTTAAATAGACTTTAAACTGGATTTTGCCATTCATGAAATGTGCATAAAGATTTGCAACAGAATGTTTTTGGTCTTCAGAAATGTAGCCCATTCAAGGTAAATTTCTTATTGTTATCATTTTTATTTTTGTTTAAAATAGTCTTTAAAACATAGAATTGGAAGTGCACTTGCAAATAGCTCATAATATAGCAATGTGAGCTTTGTTGATATATGAATTTTGGCCTACTCTCACTTTGCTCAAACTTTGTGTAAACAACCTTGACTGACAAAGCGAATCACCTTAAGGAGGGTCCATCCGCTCGTAAGGCTACAAAATGCAGCTTTCGCTGTCGAGTATGGACCACACGAACATGTCACCATTCGTACCATTATCACAAAGTGGTATGCTGTATCAATGACGCTAATGAAATGTAACATAATATACTAAAGTTTAATTATTTCAAAACAACCAATATATCAACATGTTATTATTAAACATTTAATTTCATAAATATAAATTAAAAAAAATTATCAAAAGCAAAATTGTTAAAATCTTTTGCCTGAAATCTTCCTTATATTGACAAATTCAATCACTAATAGTATACTTGATATGCTGTGTGTAAATGTATTTCAAAATGTAACAAATTATAATTGCATGTTCTACTAAAAAAGGGAAATAACAAATGTATAACATTTATAGCTATTTATAGCTTTCGAATTAATGTAACAGCAGAACTGCTTTCCGGTTCTCATTCATTAATATGCTGCGAATCATCGACGGGGAAACCAATATAGAAATCGAAAGGAGTTCTTGAATGCGGATTTACTTTTAGCTGTTAATCGAAAGGATTTATTGCTCAAATCCGGGCCCATGGACAAAAAAAATAGTAAACACAAATAGCTCCGCGCCTGTGGGCGCGGAGCAATCAAACCAATAAAAATCTACCGCCAAAACGTCTTTTTAAAAATAGATATATCTACTATGTACGGCTCGTATGTAAATTACGTAATTTGTATGAGCTATTAATAAGACTTTTAGTTTATAAAATTCACGGCGGAAAGTCGGTCACAACGGGTAGTAGATCAAAATAAAATTTTGCCATCCAGCGTCTATGGTTCTCTATATAATTATGGTGTAAAGCACTTTTTGTTTGATAATCGATATAGCTATCTGACATATAACTGTTATCTTGGAATTATCGCATGGCTGTGAGCTTTTCCTTTGTTCTTTCCAACCCATTATACTCAGTACACTTCAATGAGCATTTCAAAACTGTATTGATATATAACAGTACAGTTTTTTCATTGATTCATATAGGAAAAAAACTGTACTGTTATATATCGGTCGAGTTTTTTTCGCACCTTGTATATATCAATACAATTTTTTCATAGAGGCTCCAATGGGGCAGTGGTAACGACCATTCCCCAGTAGCAAAAAAACCCATAAGATAATAAAAAATGAAATCAATAAAATAAAATAAAATAAATATATAAATACAATGAAAAATATAAACAAAGATAATTAATGAAATGAAAAAAGCCCTTTAATCTTAAATCAATCTTGGTAACAGTATACAATCCGCCTCTTATATTGGATGTCTTTTGTATATTTTTTTTTTGCGGCAGCGAAAACAACTTGAAAAACTGCCTTATGATAAATAACTGTAATGTAGCTAACGATTAATTTATTTATTTGTTTCTATACAAAAAAGAAAACATTATGCCATTGCGATAAAACAGTTATAGTATATGAAACTCGTTAGTTACGGGGGTATAACACTGGCTGGGGCGACATCTCGGGATTTTTCTGCAAAAAAATGTCTCGGCCTAACGGCCTCGCCATTTTTTAGCAGAAACACCCCTTGATGTCGCCCCAGCCAGTGTTATACCCTCGTAACTAACTCGTTTCATATACTATAACTATTACGTAAAATACATATTACTACAACTTTAAATTTAAATTGACAATATCTTTTAATAAATGACGCTTTTACAATGCATATGTACGTTCGGCTGTTTTTATGTTATACATTTGAGATCACCTTATTCTGACTCTCGTTACTCAAGTTTCAAACGTGACAATAATAGACAGAATAAACAAAATATGAAATAAAATCCTAGTGGCAAATGAATGGGGATGATGTTAAACGTTTTTATATTTGATTTTACCCAATGTTAGAAAATAAAACTGAAGGTAAAATAATAAGTTTTCATTCGCAGTAGAACGTCTATTGTCGTCTATTTTAACATGTGTCACATTACTGATATGTAAATCACATATTTGTATAAAAAAGGGCTACAATCGGTACAATATTGATGGAACAGGTAGGCAAGTCTGGTATAATTTAGATCACAGATCAGTTCACTCGTATGTGTTAAATCAACTAAAGTTGCATGAATGCGTTGCCATTTTAAAACCATTCATAACAAGAGCTGTCACAGGAGACAGCCAAGCTCGACTAATAAAATACTGGACGCAGTAAGGAGGACAAAACTATGAAAGAAAAATCAATTATGTATTAATATGTATAATGTATTAAGTTATAGTAAAACAATAACATTTGTTAACATAAATTCCAAGATCAAGGGAAATAATTCTATAAATAGTCACGCTAGAGTTATGAACCTTGTCACACAACATGTGTGTAATGATAAGAAATATATATTTAAAGTTTGAAGTAGATACCTTAAAAAGTAAAGAAGTTATAATATTTCTTAAAGAAAATCCTAAGTTCAAAGAGAGATAAATCTGTGAAAATTGCTTCAAGAGTTATGAACATTGTCACATAAAATGTAATTGATGATAAGGAATAAGTATTTGGAGTTTGAAGTAGATACCTTTAAAAATAAAAAAGTTATAGTAAAAAATAACATTTTTCTAGTAAAATAATCTAAGTTTATGGGGAGATAATTCTTGCAATATTGGTGCTACAGTTATGAACCTTGTCACATAAGATATGGATGATGGTAAGGTACATATATTTGAAGTATGAAGTTGATCCCTTTAGAAATAAATATGTAACAGTAAAAAATAATATTTTTTAAGGAAAATTCTAAGTTCAAGGGGAAATAAATCTGAAATTATTTGTGCTTGAGTTATGAACCTTGTCACATAAGATGGGGATGATAATAAGATACATTCATTTGAAGTATGAGGGTGATCCCTTAAGAAATAAAGAAGTTACAGTAAAAAATATTATTTTTTAAGGAAAATTCTAAGTTCAAGGGGAGATAAATCTGAAAATATTGATGCTAGAGTTATGAACCTTGTCACATAAGATGTGGTTGATGATAAGGAATATATATTTGAAGTTTGAAGTTGATACCTTAAGAAATGACAAAGTTATAGTGAAAAATATTTTACTGCACCAAAACTTTAATCTGAAATCTGGACGCCGACGCCGACGCCGGGGCGAGTAGGACAGCTCTCCATATACTTCGTATAGCCGAGCTAAAAAAACATAACACTTCATGTTCAAACTGCAGATCAATGTTTCTGTTGTTGTCATGATATCTATCTATAGCATATGCTTAAGGTGATTCCGCTTTGTCAGTCATGTTTGTTTTAACTAAAGTCTGTCCAAAGTGAAAGTAGGCCAAAATTCATATAACAACAAAGCTCTTATTGTAAAATGATGAACCATTTGAAAATACACTTCCAGGTTTATATTTTAAGGACAATTATAAACAAAAATAACAATGATAACAATAAGAACATTTACCTTGAATGTGCTACATTTCTGAAGGCCAAAAACATTCTGTTGCAAAGTTTTATGCACATTTCATGTATTGCAAAATCCTTTTAAAAGTCTGTTTTAGTGCCAACAAAAGCTTTTTTTTTTGCAGCAAATACAAAAATCTTTCAAAAATTAACTCCAAATAAATCAGTATCTCATGTCCTTCTAAGCACATGGCCTCCATTATTTTTTGTAAAAAAGTAGTGCAAGAAAAACAATCATCATTTATAGCCTTATTGAACTACAATTAAAATAAAAACACAATCAAACTTTAAAATCTAACCTTTTTATGTGTAACAGTGAAGTGTGTCTGTTTGTCATGTACACAAGAAATAGGTAAATGATGTTTATTTTCATGGTACTACTTTTTTACACATGCCATGGAGGCGGTCAGATAAACTACTTTCCTAAGATTTATGTTTTTAAAAGTTTTTGCTTGTATTTTCTGCAAAAAGTACCATTTGTTTGCACTTAAATAGACTTTAAACTGGATTTTGCCATTCATGAAATGTGCATAAAGATTTGCAACAGAATGTTTTTGGTCTTCAGAAATGTAGCCCATTCAAGGTAAATTTCTTATTGTTATCATTTTTATTTTTTTGTTTAAAATAGTCTTTAAAACATAGAATTGGAAGTGCACTTGCAAATAGCTCATCATATAGCAATGTGAGCTTTGTTGATATATGAATTTTGGCCTACTCTCACTTTGCTCAAACTTTGTGTATACAACCTTGACTGACAAAGCGAATCACCTTAAGGAGGGTCCATCCGCTCGTAAGGCTACAAAATGCAGCTTTCGCTGTCGAGTACGGACCACACGAACATGTCACCATTCGTACCATTATCACAAAGTGGTATGCTGTATCAATGACGCTAATGAAATGTAACATAATATACTATAAAGTTTAATTATTTCAAAACAACCAATATATCAACATGTTATTATTAAACATTTAATTTTCATAAATATAAAAATTTAAAAAAAAATTATCAAAAGCAAAATTGTTAAAATCTTTTGCCTGAAATCTTCCTTATATTGACAAATTCAATCACTAATAGTATAACTTGATATGCTGTGTGTAAATGTATTTCAAAATGTAACAAATTATAATTGCATGTTCTACTAAAAAAGGGAAATAACAAATGTATAACATTTATAGCTATTTATAGCTTTCGAATTAATGTAACAGCAGAACTGCTTTCCGGTTCTCATTCATTAATATGCTGCGAATCATCGACGGGGAAACCAATATAGAAATCGAAAGGAGTTCTTGAATGCGGATTTACTTTTAGCTGTTAATCGAAAGGATTTATTGCTCAAATCCGGGCCCATGGACAAAAAAAATAGTAAACACAAATAGCTCCGCGCCTGTGGGCGCGGAGCAATCAAACCAATAAAAATCTACCGCCAAAACGTCTTTTTAAAAAAAGATATATCTACTATGTACGGCTCGTATGTAAATTACGTAATTTGTATGAGCTATTAATAAGTTTATAAAATTCACGGCGGAAAGTCGGTCACAACGGGTAGTAGATCAAAATAAAATTTTGCCATCCAGCGTCTATGGTTCTCTATATAATTATGGTGTAAAGCACTTTTTGTTTGATAATCGATATAGCTATCTGACATATAACTGTTATCTTGGAATTATCGCATGGCTGTGAGCTTTTCCTTTGTTCTTTCCAACCCATTATACTCAGTACACTTCAATGAGCATTTCAAAACTGTATTGATATATAAACAGTACAGTTTTTTCATTTATTCATATAGGAAAAAAAACTGTACTGTTATATATCGGTCGAGTTTTTTTTCGCACCTTGTATATATCATACAGTTTTTTCATAGAGGCTCCAATGGGGCATGTGGTAACGACCATTCCCCAGTAGCAAAAAAACCCCATAAGATAATAAAAATGAAATCAATAAAATAAAATAAAATATATAAATATATAAATACAATGAAAAAAATATAAACAAAGATAATTAATGAAATGAAAAAAAGCCCTTTAATCTTAAATCAATCTTGGTAACAGTATACAATCCGCCTCTTATATTGGATGTCTTTTGTATATTTTTTTTTTGCGGTGCAGCGAAAACAACTTGAAAAACTGCCTTATGATAAATAACTGTAATGTAGCTAACGATTAATTTATTTATTTTTGTTTCTATATAAAAAAAAGAAAACATTATGCCATTGCGATAAAACAGTTATAGTATATGAAAACTCGTTAGTTACGGGGATAAACACTGGCTGGGGCGACGACATCTCGGGATTTTTCTGAGCAAAAAAAATGTCTCGGCCTAACGGCCTCGCCATTTTTTAGCAGCAGAACACCCTTGATGTCGCCCCAGCCAGTGTTATACCCTCGTAACTAACTCGTTTCATATACTATAACTATTACGTAAATACATATTACTACTACAACTTTAAATTTAAATTGACAATATCTTTTAATAAATGACGCTTTTTACAATGCATATGTACGTTCGGCTGTTTTTATGTTATTATACATTTGAGATCACCTTATTCTGACTCTCGTTACTCAAGTTTCAAACGTGAAAATAATAGACAGAATAAACAAAATATGAAATAAAATCCTAGTGGCAAATGAATGGGATGATGTTAAACGTTTTTATATTTGATTTTACCCAATGTTAGAAAATAAAACTGAAGGTAAAATAATAAGTTTTCATTCGCAGTAGAACGTCTATTGTCGTCTATTTTTAACATGTGTCACATTACTGATATGTAAATCACATATTTGTATAAAAAAGGGCTACAATCGGTACAATATGATGGAACAGGTAGGCAAGTCTGGTATATAATTTAGATCACAGATCAGTTCACTCGTATGTGTTAAATCAACTAAAGTTGCATGAATGCGTTGCCATTTTGATAACATACTTATCTGCACGGGAACTTGATTTTCAAAATTACTTATTACTAATAATGTTTTACATAAAAATGAAACGCACTTACAGTTTTATTTTGTCTGCTTACGTGTCCATTTTGTCTATAAAACGCCTCATAATGGGTTCCTACTTTCCATTTCAAAATATCAAACAGAAAGTATGCCTAAACATTCGCACAGTGTGTTTTAATCGCTCCAATTAAATCTAACAATATGCAACTGATTTATATGAAAGCACTTGCTTTTATATTTAATGAGTTATAAGTTAGAAAGTAATCAGATATTTTGTGTATAATGATTGGGAAACCAGCTAAACAATTTTGGAATAACCCATCTATATATAGCTGGATGGAAATTTGTCCAGGTTTTATGATTTTCTTTCGGCATTCGGCACATTTGGTCTTGCCAATAATGGTCAAATTATCGTAAAACAATCTCATAGTAAACGGGTTTCTTCTTGCTAATCAAGGGGAGATTATTCTATGACTATTATGACTAAGCTAATTTATATATATATGTTAAATGCATATATTAGAATAATATACGGAGCGTTAATATGTGAACTATAACCGACTTATGGCTCACTCCGTCCCTTCTGTGCTTTTCATCCAATCATCATCGAGATTTTCAAATATTTGCTTTACTGTGTATTTTGACATTGTGCACAATATCTATACAGTAAAATCATTAAGTGAAACTATTAAAATGGTCAATATAGCTGTAAAGCTATACCTAACGGAATGGTCGATTCTCTTATGGTGAGAAATTAATAAAGTTCAATACCATTTGATAACATTAATATTGCGCAATAAATTCAGGACAAATTTTAATGGTTGTAGATTGGTCGATTATAGCACAGTGTGGCTCATTTTCTTTGCATGTTATTTACCAGTTAACAGATTCTAGGCTCAATGTTTTGTATGCAAAAAGGCAAGTTGTATAACAGGAGTGGTCGGGACACATTTCAAAATTAAAATCATGAAAGGGCCAAAACTCTGAAAAAATCTATTAACTGAAAAATGTTGATGAGATGCAAAAGTAGACATGATTAATTGCTCATTCCCCTAATGCTGTGGTGAAATTGCACCAGTAGTTTCTGAGGAGTAGTCCAGACAAACTTCTGTGTAGCTGGCAACACAACAAAAAAAAAACTTTTTTATTCAAGGGCAATAACTCAGCTAAAATCATTAAGCGAAAAACTTCTGTTTTATGCACAAGTACTTGACCTACGAAACAATCCCTTAAAGTTTCATTGAATGGCATTAGTGGTATAAGATCGAGGAGTAGTACGGACAAATTGTAAAAGATAAAATAATTAAAGGGCTATAACTCCGACAAAATTCATTGAAATATAAAAACCGACGATATGCACAACTAGACTTGTATGAATCATTCCTGTAAAGTTTGGATGAAATTGCACTTGTAATTTTAGAGAAGCAGTCCGGACAAGCTATTATGATCTGGCAACAAACAAAAAAAAAACACCTTTTTTATTCAAGGGCCATAACTCGGTCAAAAATAATTTAAACGGAAAAAATCTTACAATATACATGTACCTGTAAAGTTTCATTGAAATTGCATTATTGGTATAACAGGGGTATTCCGGACAAACTTTAGAAATAAAAATTATTAAAGGGTCATAAATCCCCAAAAATCATTGAACCGGAAAATGCTGCCTATATGCACAACTAGACTTGGTACTGATAATTCCAGTAGTTATGAGTAGTCCGGACTAGTTTTGTTACGGACGGGCAGACGACGGAGAAGTGATCCCTATATGTCGCCATTTCTCCATAGAAGCGACACAAAAAATGACCAGTCTCTATAGTACGACTGCAAGACCAACCTGATATTACATGATATAAGTTGTATGTCTGTCGACAGCAGTGTATACCCACAATATGTTGGGCTACAAAATCAAAAGCACAGCTGAACCAGACAAAAAGTTTAAAAGTGTACATTTTTGTCATTCAGGAGCTGTTGTGTGTTTACCATCAGTAACTTTCTTTCTCTGATAGTAAATCCTGAAAGACTTCATCATTACCTACTATCGATCTAACACCTTGTTATCCGCAAATTTCACATGAAAGACTTTTCTACCTATTCAGTAAGATGTTATCGTCCGTTTGGGTATCAATGGTCACATATTTGCATTGTCGATCTAAAGTTCAACGACTGTCAATATCCTATTATGGGCATGGCGTAAGTTAGCCCAATTAATTCGGCGTGAACGGTTTGACTTTTTTTCTTACTGCACGGTGATAGGGCGATTACCACAACTTTTCCGCGCAACGTCAAAACATCTTACTTCTGTCCAAGACACCGTATATTTCTGTGGTTCAAAATGGATAGCAAGCCAGTAACCGAGACGAAAACAGCAGATAATTTGCTCAAAACAAGGTAAAATCATCATTTTTTCTTTTTCATCGAATATGCCATTAAATTTCAAACTTATTTATCTTTACTACATGCAAAATGCTTCATTAATTAAGTCAGGATAGTGAAAACATTTAGGGCATAATGAAAGAAATATTGCTTTGATTACGAAATATAACGTATTTCTAGTCCGTTCAGTTCATATAACTGGTCAAAATACAATATAAATATGTACATTATTGTCGTATGAACAAGTTACAATACATAAATAAATAATTTGTATATTTGGTATGATTTTTATGTTTCCACTTGTGTATTTTAAGGCACCGCACAACTTTGTCAATCATAAGATTAGGCACCGCATTATTCCTCCTTAAAATCACCGCATTTGTCTGTCTTTTAAGCACCGTTGATTTTTGATATAAATGTTTGCTTTCAGAAAAAGAAGACGTTCAAACGTATGTGTGAACAAGCCAAAGCAACGTGCGAAATTAGCTAAGCTGCAGATACTGCAGCAACTGGAGAGCGCCTACTAAGTCTTCTGATATCAGCAGTACGCCAATGGATCAGCGCCTCCCTGTATTTCAGGACGATATGCGTAACACACCACATAAGCAAAAGAATATGAAGTCAAACTTTCGCAAAAGATTGTTTAAAAAAGCATATTGGAGACCATGACTGAAAAGATTATGGAAATATTGCCCGGGTTCCTGCAAAAACTACACCATGAAAGTTTGTGTTATGACTTTTGCAACTTTATCAAATTAGTATGCAATAAGAAATTCCCATTAACAAATAGTTCATTCCCTTTGTTTCTCGATGTTGCTTGATGGTATAGTCTGCCAAGAACTTCAATCTGGGGTTTATCAGTTTGAATAAGTTCGAAAAGGAAAAGACATCCTTGTCTATATATAGATACCATTGCACTTATGTAACTGGTAGTATTAACACAGATCACCTTCAGAAATTTTCCATAACATAACGTATGATAACAGCAAAACGTATGATAACAGCAACATAACATAACAGCAAGTAAACAATCTTTCATCAAACTTTCATCAAATAAAAGTTATTATAAAACATATTTGTAAGAAGATTTTTTATAATTCAAAAGAAGACGGTGCCAGTATTTATCGGTCTAACGGAAAAAGAATGCGGTGTTTGAATTCAGTGTTGTACAGTGCACCAATATTCGGGTCAGTAGGCCTTTTTTCAACAAATATTCGCTGAAATTTACGATAGAAACACACAATTTTGTATGGAACTTGAACTTAGGGTTAACTATAATAAATATACGAGCTCGTTAGGTCATAGAACAAAGACATCGTCGTTATAACACATGTTTTTGTGACAAGTACGAGTCATGTTGAGGTACACACGATCTTTTGTAACCACTATTTCTTTGAAGTATGTGTTTTTTGTGAATTGTATTGTGCTAGATTAACAATAAATTGTCTCAAAAATTCTATGGAATACTTAAACAATTGGAATAATCTTGCAATGTCCAGCAGTAAGATATTTTGTAAGCTATTACCTGGAATTCGTTTATCCCGCCATTAATATTTTGTCCAGAAATATACGGTGTCTCGGTCAGAAGGATGATATTTTGACGTTGCGCGGACAAGTTGAGGTAATCGCCCTATCACTGTGTACTGTCAAACCGTTGGAAAAACACAGCGCCCGTCCAATATTACCTCAATGTCTCTTTGACTAGTCTAATTAGCTGGACTAGGCGTAATGTAATGAAACGGATTGATAAAAAACGGGTTAAGTAAACTATAAATAATGTTACCGTATTACGTTTATATAGTTTCGTCAAATATTTGATTTATTATGTTTATATTAATTGCACGACACGAGTTTAAAGGATCGTCACTATTTGAGTTCACTTTGGCTAAATGTGTGTGTATAAACGGTGGGGATTAAACCTTCTAGCAAAGTAGACTCTATACACTTCTTAGTTTTGTGAACTTCACATGAACGGCCAATAACGGTCATGTATGGTTATTTGCGAGTTTGTCAATGTTAGTCTGGTTAACTTAAAGGTCTTGTCATGTATAAGTATGAAGGCAATCCATAGACAATTACACGAGAGAGTCAACAGGAGTACCACATAGGCGTGAAAATTTACTTGAAAGCTAGGAACAATTCTGTTTAGTTTTAACAACATTGTATTGTCTTTTGATAAATAATATTCATTGAAGGAATTCATGACATTATTAAGCTATCCCTCTTGCTAGTTTAATTGAAATCATAACAAATTTCTGTTTCTTTTTATCACATGACTTAATAACTGCATCATTGCTTTTTTTGATTTCACAAAAACAACAAATACACATAAATATATATTACATAATTGTATACTTTTAACATACAGTAGAACTTCGGTAAGTCGAAGTTGAACGGACTTGCGTAAAAACTTCGACACATCGGGACTTCGACTGATGAATCGCTCTCAATTCCATGACAAAATTTCGACCCGTGACTAGTCCTAATTATAAGATCTATAACGAAACCTATTTCATGTTTTTCCAACATTAATCTGATATTTACATTTTACAATGATAAATATAGCATGTTAAATAACGTTTTTCACGGCTAATTATTTGGACTACCCGTTGACATATTCAAAAGAGTTACAAAAGGCGTATGAATACGACAGGGCGATAACTAAACCAGCTTATTGTAAATATTACGCGTGTTATTCTCACGCGACACCGGGTCAAGGATGTTTTCAAATGAAAGTAGTTCTTACTGTTTACTTTCAAATACCACTACGGCAATTATATTGTTACGATTAAAGCATTTTATCACACATTTTATCGCAAACAAAGGCTGTTTGAACACACGGCTGTGTTATCGAAATTGTTTTCGCAGCCAGATAAGGTGTGAAAAATGTCGCCAGATCAAAGGTGTCAAAACAATCCAAGGACTTCGACTTATTTGTTGTAAATTGCACTAGATTTACTTTATACGGACCACGAAAAAACCTCGACACATCGAAAAATTCGACACATAAAATTTCGACTCATAAATAGGTTTTTATAAGGAATATATAGGGGGGAAAGTCCGGACTTTCATTTTTCTTCGACACATCGAGAAAATCGACTAATCGAAGTTCGACTCATAGAAGTTCTACTGTAATTTGAAATTTCATACCAGTATTTTTTTCTTGTTTCTATGTTTGAAAAGATATTTGTAAAGAAAATACAACTGTACATGCAAATTTTGTTACATGTTGACATATCATATAGTGAACACAATGATCTTTTATTAGATGTAGAATAAATATTGTACATCTATTATATTTTGGTATACTGGTCACTTTTCATAAAGAAATACAATGTATTGAAGATAAAGAATAATTGATCATCATTTTATTTTTAATGTTGTTTCATTGCATTTCAAACAGAAGCACTTATATAATCAATATAATGTTTTAAAAGTCAAACTCCTCATCTATGTCACCAACATATTCACATATACAATCATAGTCCAGTTGTAAAACTTTGTCCCGGTCACTCAATAACTGTACTAAAGCTTGACATTTTTTCTTGTCCCTTTCTAACACATGCCCAAGCTGAAAATATACGAGATAAAAAAATAAAGTATTATAAATAATAAGAAAAATAACAAGATTATTATAAAACAATATAAAGTCAACAAGTAAGGATATTGTCAAGTCATAAACCTCTACCGAAAAAGACATGGGAATTAGATGTTCATCCTATAGAATTTTACAGCTGTAAGTTGATTAATACTTAAGTTATTAATAATGACCTTAACCTTTTACCTTGTGACCCAAAAATCAATAGGGGTCTTCTACCTTATATGGACAGTCATCCTAAGAAGTTTGAATATTGTGGGCCAAATGGAACTTTAATTATGCTCCGGATACTTTTTTTGGTTTTAAGGTAATTGTGACCTTGACCTTTTACCTTGTGACCCCAAAATCAATAGGGGTCTCTTGCCAAATATGGACAATCATCCTATGAAGTTTGAATATTGGGGGCCAAATGGAACTAAAGTTATGCTCTGGAAACTGTTTTCAGTTTTAAGGATATAGTGACCTTGACTTTCTAACCCCAAAATCAATAGGGGTCTTCTACCCAATATGGACAATCAGCCTATGAAGTTTGAACATTGCGGGCCAAATGGAACTTAAGTTATGCTCCGGAAACTGTTTTCAGTTTTAAGGTAATAGTGACTTTGACCTTTGACCTTTTTACCCCAAAATCAATAGGGGTCTTCTACCCAATATGGACAATCATCCTATGAAGTTTGAACATTTTGGGTCATATGGAACTTGAATTATGCTCCAGAAACTGTTTTCAGTTTTAAGGTAATAGTGACCTTGACCTTTGACCCCAAAATGAAAAGGGGTCTTCTACCCAATATGGACAATTATCCTATGAAGTTTGAATATTGTGGGTCGAATGGAACTCAAGTTATGCTCCGGAAACTGTTTTCGGTTTTAACCCTTTCCCCCATGAGCATATTGTGAAAAATGGCCGTTTTCACTGAAAAGCCTCCTGTTACAAGTTCAAACTGCTATGAAACTATGAAAAATGCTTCAATACTAATCAAACTTGGCACAAATGTTGACTGGACCATTGCCTTTGTAACGACATGCTCAGTCTTAAATTTTCTGTTACCATGGCAACGAGGGGACATCTCAAAATTGCCAAAAATCACTATTTTGCCTCGATTTTTTCCATCAAAATTTATTTCAAAGTGCTGCAACTTCTCAAGGGATTGAGATAGAGTCAAAGGCTTTTCAGCGTTGGTTAAACGTTACATTATGGTCGACCTGGGGTCATTTTTAGCCTCTCACAAGTCCAAAATTTTCTTGGCGATGAGGGGGACTCCGCCCCCCTTCAAACCCCCCTAACAGAAGGGGGCACATCCCCCTTCTGGCAACCCCCTGCTTTTGGATGGGGGGTGGCGCCGAAAAAGTGCTCAATTTTTTTAGCAACATTTCTCAAACGAAAACTTATGTTTAGGGCCCAAATAGGACATTTTTTCACTATTTGAGGCCCAGAAAAAAGGGGGGAGGTAGAAAGTGCGTTGTTTCGCGTATATATGTGGTAAAGGGTTAAGGTAAAAGTGACCTTGACCTTTGACCTTTTGACCCCAAAATCAATAGGGGTCTTCTACCCAATATGGACAATCATCCTATGAAGTTTGAACATTGTGGGCGAAATGGAACTTAAGTTATGCTCCGGAAACCAAATTGCTAACGGACGGACGGAGAGACAGACAGACGGACGCCAGGGCTGTTTTTGATTTTAAGGTAATTTTGACATTGACCTTTAACCTAGTGACCCCAAAATCAATAGGGGTCTTTTGCCCAATATGGACAATCATCCTATGAAGTTTGAATATTGTGGGCCAAATGGAACTTAAGTTATGCTTAGTTTTAAGGCAATAGTGACCTTGACCTTTTGACCCCAAAATCAATAGGGGTCTTCTACCCAATATGGACAATCATCCTATGAAGTTTGAACATTGTGGGTCGAATGGAACTCAAGTTATGCTCCGGAAACTGTTTTCAGTTTTAAGGTAAAAGTGACCTTGACCTTTGACCTTGTGACCCCAAAATCAATAGGGTTCTTCTACCCAATATGGACAATCATCCTATGAAGTTTGAACATTGTGGGTCAAATGGAACTTAAGTTATGCTCCAGAAATTGTTTTTTATAGTTATAAGGTAATAGTGACCTTGACCTTTTGACCCCAAAATCAACAGGGGTCTTCTACCCAATATGGACAATCATCCTATGAAGTTTGAACATTGTGGGCTAAATGGAACTTAAGTTATGCTCCGGAAACCAAATTGCTAACGGACGGACGGACAGACAGACAGACGCCAGGGGGTATAACATAATATGCCCTTTTGGGCATATAAAAATTGTAGGATAACTTTGTACAATCAGCTCTGACAGCTATGGGCCATGAAATGTGAACTGGTCTTTTGGGTCTCAAAACATGTAGTATCTTTAAAATAGATATTTTTTTAACTTCTTGCAATATTTTAAGGATATCTGTTTCCATAACAACCATAATTATTTCAGAACATGCATCCTCTCCATATCATGATGTTTTAATATTTCAAGTGACATGAAAATCTTCAGAGTGCATTTTTAATTATCACAGCATCCAGTTCTTGAAAATTTCAAGTCCTATTTGTTGTTATAGCAACAATATTTCTAAACTTAGGACCAAATTAAAGTTATACTGTTAAGTAAAAAAGAAACTATTCCTGTGAATGTTAACAAGAGGGCCATGATGGCCCTGAGGTCGCTCACCTGTATATAGGCCCCCCAACCCCCACCCCCCCAACGTTGCAGGGCCAATTTAACCCAAGGGCTTTTATTTGCACAAACTTGGTAGACATCCATAAGAAGATGTTTCATGCTAAACATCTAAGCTCTAGCTCATTGGGCTTTTTAAAAGAAGATTTTTTTTAAGTTTTTACTATACACATATAGTTAAAAACAATGACACCCCTGGGGCCGGGCCAGGGCTATTATTTGAACGAACTTTGTAGACACTTACTAGAAGATGTTTCATGCTTAATATCTAAACTCTAGCTATTTGGGTTTTTTCAAAGAAGATTTTAAGTTTTTGCTATACACATATAAAGAAAATCAATGACCCCCAGGCGGGGCCAATTTTGACCCCAGGTCTTTTATTTGAACAAACTTTGTAGACACTCACTAAAAGATGTTTCATGCTTAATATCTTAACTCTAGCTATTTGGGTTTTTTCAAAGAAGATTTTTTAAGTTTTTGCTATAAACATATAAGGAAAATCAATGACCCCCAGGGAGGTGCCAATTTTGACCCCAGAGCTTTCATTTGAACAAACTTGGTAGACACCTATTAGAACATGTTTGATGCTCAATATCTTAGCCATAGCTCTCTGAGTTCTTTAAAAGAAGATTTTTTAAGTTTTTACTATATGCATATAGGGAAAATCAATGACCCCCCGGGGCGGGGCCAATTTTGACCCCAGGGCTTTTATTTGAACAAACTTGGTAGACACTTATTAGAACATGTTTTATGCTAAATATCTTAGCTCTAACTGTTTTGGTTCTTTAAAAGAAGATTTTGTAAGTTTTTACTATATGCATATAGGGAAAATCAATGACCCCCTGGGGCGGGGCCAATTTTGACCCCAGGGCTTTTATTTGAACAAACTTGGTAGACACCTATTAGAACATGTTTGATGCTCAATATCTTAGCCATAGCTCTTTCAGTTCTTTAAAAGAAGATTTTTTAAGTTTTTACTATATGCATATAGGGAAAATCAATGACCCCCCGGGGCCGGGCTAATTTTGACCCCAGGGCTTTTATTTGAACAAACTTGGTAGACACCCATTAGAACATGTTTCATGCTTAATATCTTAGCTCTAGCTCTTTGGGTTCTTTAAAAGAAGATTTTTTAAGTTTTTACTATATGCATATAGGGAAAATCAATGACCCCCCGGGGCGGGGCCAATTTTTACCCCAGGGCTTTTATTTGAACAAACTTGGTAGACACCCATTAGAACATATTTCATGCTAAATATCTTAGCTCTAGCTCTTTGGGTTCTTTCAAAGAAGATTTTTTAAGTTTTTACTATATGCATATAGGGAAAATCAATGACCCCCCGGGGCGGGGCCAATTTTGACCCCAGGGCTTTTATTTGAACAAACTTGGTAGACACTCACTAGAAGATGTTTCATGCCAAATATCTAAGCTCTAGCTCTTATGGTTTTTTAAAAGAAGATATTTAAAGTTTTTTCCTTCAGTTGCCATGGCAACCAGAGTTCTGCATGGAATTAAATTCTTTGAACAATTTTTAAAGGTGACCACCAAAGGAACATTCCTGTGAAGTTTGGATGAAATTGGCTTAGTGGTTTATGAGGAGATGTCATTTAAAGTAAAAGTTTACGGACGGACGACGGACGACGGACGGACGGACGGACGCCGGACGAAAAGCGATCACAAAAGCTCACCCTGTCACTTTGTGACAGGTGAGCTAAAAAAACCAAACACATTGATTTTACAAACCTGTTAAGCACCTGCATACAACAAGATATGTTTGTAAAACATGTATGCCCCCTATCAGCAGCCAATTAGTCATGTGATAAGGTTATAATGCATGACTTCTGACCCAGTGATCAAACAATTAATAAGGGTTATAAAGTATCTACTGGTCATGACTTTGACCCCTTGACCCAAAACTCAATAGGGGTCATCTGCTGGTCACGACCAATCATCATACAAAGTTTGAAGTTCCTAGGCCTAGGCGTTTTTAGTAAATTGATCAGAAACCGTTTTTACCTACAAGGTCAATGTGACCTTGACCTTTGACCCCAAAATCAATAGGGGTCATCTGCTGGTCATGACCAATCACCATGCCTAGGTTGAAGTTCCTAGGCCTAAGGGTTCTCTTATTATTGATCGGAAACCGTTTTAACATACAAGGTCAATGTGACCTTGACCTTTGACCCCAAAATCAATAGGGGTCATCTGCTGGTCATGACCAATCAACATGCCAAGTTTGAAGTTCCTAGGACGAACGTTCTTTAGTTATTGATCAGAAACCGTTTTTACTTACAAGGTCATTGTGACCTTGACCTTTGACCCCTTAATCCCAAAATCAATATGAGTAATCTGCTGGTCATGACAAATCACCATACCAAGTTTGAAGTTCCTAGGCCTAAGTGTTCTTGAGTTATTGATCAGAAACCGTTTTTACTTACAAGGTCAATGTGACCTTGACCTTTGACCCCTTCACCTAAAACTCAATAGGGGTCATCTGCTGGTCATGACCAATCATCACACAAAGGTTGAAGTTCCTAGGCCTAAGCGTTTTTAGTAAATTGATCGGAAACCGTTTTTACCTACAAGGTCAATGTGACCTTGACCTTTGACCCCTTGACCCCAAAATCAATAGGTCATCTGCTGGTCATGACCAATCACCATACCAAGTTTGAAGTTCCTAGGCCTTAGGGTTCTTTAGTTATTGATCGGAAACCGTTTTTACCTAAGAGGTCAATGTGACCTTGACCTTTGACCCCTTGACCCCAAAATCAATAGGGGTCATCTACTGATCATGACCAATCACCATCTCAAGTTTGAAGTCCCTAGGCCTAAGGGTTCTTTCATTATTGATCGGAAACCGTTTTTACCTACAAGGTCAATGTGACCTTGACATTTGACCCCTTAACCCCAAAATCAATAGGGGTCATCTGATTGGTCATAACCAATCACCATACCAAGTTTGAAGTTCCTAGGCCTTAAGGTTCTTTAGTTATTGATTGGAAACCGTTTTTACCTACAAGGTCAATGTGACCTTGACCTTTGACCCCTTACCCCAAAATAAATAGGGGTCATCTACTGATCATGACCAATCACCATACCAAGTTTGAAGTTCCTAGGCCTTAAGGTTCTTTAGTTATTGATCGGAAACCGTTTTTGCTTAAAAGGTCAATGTGACCTTGACCTTTGACCCCTTGACCCCAAAATCAATAGGGGTCATCTACTGGTCATGACCAATCACCATACCAAGTTTGAAGTTCCTAGGCCTTAAGGTTCTTTAGTTATTGATCGGAAACCGTTTTTACTTTCAAGGTCAATGTGACCTTGACCTTTGACCCCTTGACCCCAAAATCAATAGGGGTCATCTACTGATCATGACCAATCACCATACAAAGTTTGAAGTTCCTAGGCCTTAAGGTTCTTTAGTTATTGATCGGAAACCGTTTATGCTTTCAAGGTCAATGTGACCTTGACCTTTGACCCCTTGACCCCAAAATCAATAGGGGCCATCTACTGGTCATGACCAATCACCATACCAAGTTTGAAGTTCCTAGGCCTAAGGGTTCTTTAGTTATCACTCGGAAACCATTTGGTCTACGGACCGACGGACCGACGGACCGACAGACCGACGGACCGACAAGTGCAAAGCAATATACCCCCTTTTCTTCGAAATGGGGGCATAATAATTCTTCCATGAGTTGTTGCACCTCTTATAAAAGAATGGCTATAAAAATATCCAACTAAACATAAGTTTCTGGCAGAAAATTATTCAAGAGTAAATTTTTCATATATTAATGTATCATTTTATTTACCTGTCCTTTGTGTTTTCCTGACACAATAGATATGTAAGAGGAATCAGATTTTGGCACCATAGTTTCTAACATAGACTGTGATACATCTGAAAGTAAACACAATACAACAAATTATCTAACTTTGAATACTTTAAGTTTAGAAATCTAACATTTCAAAGTAGGATATTTTAAAAAAGCGAGTTTTTAATGATACATCACATGTTAAAAATATGCCACTTGCATTCAGAACTTTCTTTTTTTTGTGTATTTTTTACCATTTTAACTTGTTGTGCTCCTAAAATACTTCCCAATTACCTGAATTTTTTTGTCTGCCAAAATTTCCATCAATTTATAATAAATGATGGTAACATCGGAGATCTGTAATGTCACATGGTAATATTGGAGTTCTATAATGTCACATGGTAACATCAGAGATCTGTAATGTCACATGGTAATATTGGAGTTCTATAATGTCACATGGTAACATCAGAGATCTGTAATGTCACATGGTAACATCAGAGAACTATAATGTCACATGGTAACATCAGAGATCTGTAATGTCACATGGTAACATCAGAGATCTATAATGTCACATGGTAACATCAGAGATCTGTAATGTCACATGGTAACATCAGAGATCTGTTATGTCACATGGTAACATCAGAGATCTGTAATGTCACATGTTTACATCAGAGATCTGTAATGTCACATGGTAACATCAGAGATCTGTAATGTCACATGGTAACATTGGAGTTCTATAATGTCACATGGTAACATCAGAGATCTGTAATGTCACATGGTAATATTGGAGTTCTATAATGTCACATGGTAACATCAGAGATCTGTAATGTCACATGGTAACATCAGAGATCTGTTATGTCACATGGTAACATCAGAGATCTGTAATGTCACATGGTAACATCAGAGAACTATAATGTCACATGGTAACATCAGAGAACTATAATGTCACATGGTAACATCAGAGATCTGTAATGTCACATGGTAACATCAGAGAACTATAATGTCACATGGTAACATCAGAGATCTATAATGTCACATGGTAACATTGGAGAACTATAATGTCACATGGTAACATCAGAGATCTGTAATGTCACATGGTAACATCAGAGATCTGTTATGTCACATGGGGTAACATCAAAGATCTGTAATGTCACATGGTAACATTGGAGTTCTATAATGTCACATGGTAACATCAAAGATCTGTAACGTCACATGGTAACATTGGAGATCTGTTACGTCACATGATAACATCGGAGATCTATAATGTCACATGGTAACATCGGAGTTCTATAATGTCACATGGTAACATCGGAGTTCTATAATATCACATGGTAACATCGGAGTTCTATAATGTCACATGGTAACATTGGAGATCTATAATGTCACATGGTAACATCAGAGTTCTATAATGTCAAATGGTAACATTGGAGTTCTATAATGTCACATGGTAATATTGGAGTTCTATAATGTCACATGGTAACATTGGAGTTCTATAATGTCACATGGTAACATTGGAGTTTTATAATGTCACATGTTTACATTGGAGTTCTATAATGTCACATGGTAACATCAGAGATCTGTTATGTCACATGGTAACATCGGAGATCTATAATGTCACATGGTAACATCGGAGATCAGTTATGTCACATGGTAACATCAGAGATCTGTAATGTCACATGGTAACATCAGAGATCTGTAATGTCACATGGTAACATCGGAGATCTATAATGTCACATGGTAACATTGGAGTTCTATAATGTCACATGGTAACATTGGAGTTCTATAATGTCACATGGTAACATTGGAGTTCTATAATGTCACATGGTAATATTGGAGTTCTATAATGTCACATGGTAACATCAGAGATCTGTTATGTCACATGGTAATATTGGAGTTCTATAATGTCACATGGTAACATTGGAGATCTATAATGTCACATGGTAACATTGGAGTTCTATAATGTCACATGGTAACATTGGAGATCTATAATGTCACATGGTAACATCAGAGTTCTATAATGTCAAATGGTAACATTGGAGTTCTATAATGTCACATGGTAATATTGGAGTTCTATAATGTCACATGGTAACATTGGAGTTCTATAATGTCACATGGTAACATTGGAGTTTTATAATGTCACATGTTTACATTGGAGTTCTATAATGTCACATGGTAACATCAGAGATCTGTTATGTCACATGGTAACATCGGAGATCTGTAATGTCACATGGTAACATCAGAGATCTATAATGTCACATGGTAACATCGGAGATCAGTTATGTCACATGGTAACATCAGAGATCTGTAATGTCACATGGTAACATCAGAGATCTGTAATGTCACATGGTAACATCGGAGATCTATAATGTCACATGGTAACATTGGAGTTCTATAATGTCACATGGTAACATTGGAGTTCTATAATGTCACATGGTAACATTGGAGTTCTATATAATGTCACATGGTAATATTGGAGTTCTATAATGTCACATGGTAACATCAGAGATCTGTTATGTCACATGGTAATATTGGAGTTCTATAATGTCACATGGTAACATCAGAGATCTATAATGTCACATGGTAACATCAGAGATCTATAATGTCACATGGTAACATTAGAGAACTATAATGTCACATGGTAACATCAGAGATCTATAATGTCACATGGTAACATTGGAGTTCTATAATGTCACATGGTAACATCAGAGATCTGTAATGTCACATGGTAACATCAGAGATCTGTAATGTCACATGGTAACATCAGAGATCTGTAATGTCACATGGTAACATTGGAGTTCTATAATGTCACATGGTAACATCGGAGTTCTATAATGTCACATGGTAACATCAGAGATCTGTAATGTCACATGGTAACATTGGAGTTCTATAATGTCACATGGTAACATCAGAGTTATATAATGTCACATGGTAACATCAGAGATCTGTTATGTCACATGTTTACACTACTTATCTATCTACTGACATTATGAAACAGTCCTCATGCTCACAATAGGTGCCTGGTTTAAGCTATTAGTTTGAGACCTCTACCTTGTATATTGACTAGGTATATAAATATCATATCCCATTGATGGTGCATTACATCATTAGTTTTGGGTGAACTTGTCCCCCTCAGTAGGATGTGATATTTATATAATGTCATGTTATAATGTCATGTATGTTTATATTGACACATAGGTTACTGAGACACAGCTTATCTATATACATTTATCTACATGAGTAATCAATATTGCAATACTGCTAACAAACTATAAATTTTAATAAGAAATTAAACAAAGATTGAGACATGGCAGTATAAAGTTTACCTTCTAAAATTTTCCCATCATCTGTTTTACACATACAATGATCCCTGTCCGATACATCAACTATTACAACCTGATAAACAATAAAATATAAAATAAATATTTATAATAATAATACAACAAAATGTCATTTTGGAACTGCTATTTTTCCTGCTGTATGTTAATATCAGATTACCTCTAGATAAAATCATTTAGAAGCTATAAGTAACCTTAAAATAACAATTGTCAATCAATATTATAATGTTACAGTAGCGAGCATGTGAGTTAAACTATCAAATATAAATAAGCTAGTTTGATAATTTTTTCAAGTTTAGAGAATTCCACATCCTAGTTGAGATTCAAACCAACAAATATGAGAGGCAAGTGAATGTCAGCTACAAATGTTGATCACCTGGTCATGTACAAACCTATCTACAATAAAATATACATATGCTCCCTTTTTTAAAATATAGATAAAATCATGTATAAATTCCTTGTTAATGATTCACTATAAAGTACCTTGTTATTATAATATTTTCCTTTCTTGTATTGTTCATCAACAAGTCGTACCCGCAACTTTGGACGAACCCAGATAGAAGATTGAGATTTACTGCCTCCATTTGTATATGAAGAAGATGAGGTATATTTATCATGTGATCTGAAGAAAAACAAAACAACATTTATATAGAACTTGTACTTCTTGCACAAAATTAGTAAGTAAGTAAGATAGTAATGCCTTTATTCACTTATTTCAATCAAATTCAATAACAAGATTTTTCTCTAGATGAATTATTTTATTTCAGTTAATAAATTATAACAGTTGAGCATTACACATGCAAAAATAACCAAAAAAATAAATTCTTGAACAAACATAATTCAACGAATGTAAAGGGCAGAGACAAACTTTACTAAACTATGAAGAAATTTTAACTGAACTTTTTGTTGAAAGTAATCATACATATAGTAAGCAACATCAATCTACTAGACAATTAGATATGCTGTCCTAACTTTATCACTGTCCTAACTTTATCATTAATCCGCTGAATTACAGTCATAATCATGTCTTAATTCATATTTGGGTCTGCACTTTCCATGTCTTAAATATTCTGGTATAAAAATGTTAAAAATAATCAGGTTACAGTATTGGTCAAGTTTCCTGGACCTGTATGCTATCATTATCTGTCATGATTGTATAAGCTGGTCAATATGTCAGCTGAAAGTGAACTTTTTATTTCAAAAATATACATTATCATTTTTATGACAAAATAATTATTTCTAATACAAATATATACCTGAGATCATCATGTTTTCTTTTCTTGTTTGATCTGTCTTTATCTCTATTTTTATCCTTCTTTCTATCATGCTGACCTTTATATACATCATCATCTGCTGATAACCGGTCTTCTTCCTTTCTGTGTTTGTTTTCTCTGTGTGATTCAGTCTCTCTATCCGAGTCTCTGTATTTCTTTTCCTTTCTAATTTGTTCTTTTTCTTTATACCTATCTGCTGCACCTTTGTCTGTGTATAAACGTAAGAAAACATTATTATCAGAATTTAAATTATAACTTCTGTATAAATACACGGATATCAGTATCAGCGGCAGTTAGTCTGACTTCGAATAATAGGTGTGAAATTGTCATAATTGTATATTTGGGACCGAATTTTTACTTTGAAAAATAGGAGGTATTGGGATAATGCATTTTGAATAATACCTTCGTACGTATTTATATTGAATTATATAGAGATAAAAATTGGGACCGCCGATCTACTTCGGATAATGCCGGGTATTCAAATAAAGGGTTGTCGAATAACCAGGGTTGGACTGTATTTAGATGTTTGTATTTTTACAAATGCCTTACTGTACCATTTACAATTACTAAATTTTAATAGTTTTTTTTACTTACTGATATATTTGGAGTATTTGTTGTATTCTTCCTGGGTAACAAGTTTTGTATTGTATTGACTAACAGTAACAAGTTTACCACTAACTGTTAACTTCAACATTAACCTGGCATTGTCCTCGTCTAGTCCTTCTATCTGTTTATATATAAATAAAAACATTCAATCATTTAGTCCTTCTATCTGTTTATATATAAATACGGGGCGTCCGTGGCCGAGTGGTTAAGGTCGTTGACTTCAAATCACTTGCCCCTCACCGCTGTGGGTTCGAATCCCGACAGGGACTTTGGATTCTTTCATGTGAGGAAGCTATCCAGCTAGCTTACGGAACGTCGGTGGTTCTACTCAGGTGCCCGTTCGTGCCTGAAATAATGCACGGAGGGGCACCTGAGGTCTTCCTCCACCAGTAAAGCTGGAACGTCGCGATATGACCTATACTGTGTCGATGTGACGTAAAACCCAAAACAAACAAACAAAAATATATAAATACAAACATTCAATTATCTAGTTCTTCTATCTGTTTATATATAAATACAAACATTCAATCATTTAGTCCTATCTGTTTATATATAATTACAAACATTCAATCATCATTTGATATAACACACAAATACAATGTGTGTTATGATTTTATTATAATACACAACTGACCATATAACTTTATTAAATGTTTGTTGTTTATTTACAGGCATTTAGAGTTGACATGACAATGTATTTAATTGTAAATATGTTTTGCTCTCCAAATCTGGCGGTAATAATAGTGTCTAGATTCTTGTTCATATGAAGTCGAGAGTACAATTAAATTAACATTATGTCATTATCCCTCAAAAACAAAAAGTAAAATTTTCCTTACAAGGAAAGGGAAAAACAATTAGTTATATAATATTTAAAAATGATTTTAGAGCATACCTGATGACGGTAGCAATGATTGTGAAATTATTGGACATACAAAATGAAAATAAAAGTAGTATTTTAACTTCAATACAAAATACTTAGTCACTATAAATGTACTAATTGCCAAAAAGCATCAGCAGCAAAAGGTTGTTCAGAAATTGGCCAATGAGTGACTTTTAATGAGGTATAACTTGTAATAGTTATAGAATATATACTCGGACTTTACCGGCTGGTATCAGCGCATGGGGCGACAACAAGGGTCAATCATAGGAAATTAATCGAGACGGAACGTCGAGATTAATTTCCATGATTGACCCTTTTGTCGCCCCATGCGCTGATACCAGCCGGTGAAGTCCGAGTATTTATTCTGTAACTGTTTTATCGCATGACCATCACGACTTTTTTCTTGGAGATTTACGCACTCTCGTAATATTTGCTTTATTTAAACATATAAATATTTTAATAAATGCCCGCAGAAATATACCCATTAGAGGCCGTTGAAGGAACTGGAATGAAATAACCATTGGACGAGGTAAGTTGATGCATTTTTCTGAATGCCAATTATTAATCATCTTTCCAGCTCATTTTCAAAATATAATCTAGGAAATATTGTCAATAAGAGTCCCGGTGTATATTTTAGAGGTATAACTTGTACGCGTATTTTTTAAAACTAACGACAATGTAGTGTTTTTTTTCTTAACACTACTTCCATTTATTAATAATTACGCTAGAATACGTGTAGTGCTTTACTGAAAAATGAATAATTTGATCATTGTTTCAGACTAGTTTGTCCTCGAGGTCAGGATGCAGAAAATGGCAATTACTTTCCACTTGAGTCAACATCTTTATAATAACTGCATTTTCAAGTTTTGAAAAAAAGATCGAGACAATATGTAAATATTTAAAAAAAAAAAAAAAGTTCTGTCAACTGTGTAATGTTTTGTTATGCTCTTTTTTGGGTATATACTCACTTTATGATTTGAAATAAAATAATAATCTGGGCATGCGCGAGAAAGTGTAGTGATACCTCATTTAGAGCACCCCAAAGCGTACTGATACCTCATTTAGAGCACCCCCAAAGTTTTCCAATACCGAAATTTAGAGAACGCCGATCTTCAAAGGAAAGTTGTGGCGGTCATGCGATAAATAACATACGTTCTATGAATTTATAAAACACAAAGTAATTTGTAAAATCCAAAAAGCTAATAATATTATTCCATTTGGTTACTTAACATGCATAATAAATACATGATGGGAAATAAACCAACAGTGTAATAAAATTTTTTAATTTTTTGATTTTCTTTGTACTTACAACTGCATAAAGATCTTTATGTGGTCCATTTTGTATCAAACAATGAGCACCTTTCTTCATAGTAAGCTCCCCTGAATCCTCATTTTTCTTTGAGTTACCTCCCTGTTTAGTACTATTTAAAGTCTGAGCCTGCTTTCTATCAGCACCAAGGCCCATTCCTTTAGGACGGAGAACAGCATCCACTGGGGCAACATCTCTAAATGAGGTTCAAAAAAATTTACAAAATACTTTTTTAGCTAATTTTTTTATATATAACTTATATTGTAGAACCTTGAAAATAAGCTTATGTTTGAATATAGGAGCACATGGAAAATAAACATATATTTTCCTTACCAAAATATTGTTTCCAAATATAAGCTCGAATATATTCCTAATGGATTATAAGTGCCTGAAAATAAGTGCATATCCCTTTTGTTACTCTCAGTTTTGACACCAAAATCGATAAGCCCATGTAAAAATTAGGCGCATATTCCGTGGCCTGTCTAAGAATAGGACCTGTCTCAGCACATATCAAAGTAAAAGTGCATAAAAGATTTTCTAATATATGCTTATTTCTAAGGTTACACAGTATATTGTTTTAAACATAATCAAAGTCATCAATTCAGTACGATCTTTAATCAAGTACATCTACATGTTACAATCCAACCATTGATTTTCCATTAAGACTGGATGATGATGTTTAAGTCATGCCAGCTGATTACTTCCTGGGTGTCATAACCAGTAAACACAACTGTATGGCTTGTGGAAGAAGAATCAAACCACAAGTAGGATGTGAACCCATGACCTAGAATTAGGGGATCATTGCCCTATAGCTACACCACTCTACCCCAACAAGTAAGTGAAAAGTTGTCATGAAAATTCATGTGCATGTTTATATGAATAAATTTTGTGATATTTCAGGGCTATTTTTCCACATGATAGCAGGGGCTGTTTATAGAAGTCTCCCCATACACAATTCTTTAAAATCATACAGTCTCCCATCTCCTAGAATTCCAAGTTTTTCTTCAGACCGAGTCCTTTAGTGGATTATCAATGCCAATAAATTAATAAAATAAGGAAGATAATGTTAATATGCTATATGAATTCAGGTGTGACACCAATAAATCAAATAATGCCATGAAAATTTCTTCATTCAATGCAGTTCAACTTACCCTAACAGAATCTATTTCTATCAGCATGTTATAATTGGAATGCATATCAATTTTGTAATTATGTTATAATTGTGTATTATGACTTAACCTTGAATTATTCTATAATAATGCACAATAAAACATTCAAGATTAATATCTTTTATCTACCCAAAACCATGTACAGTCTACTCTGTTAAAATCAATCTTGTTATAAGTGGAGTAGACTGTACATTGTATATAATAAGGATGGTATATTTAGCACCTACTTGTTATTTTTCCCAATACCTGTGCCAGGTTTCCAGCCCATTCCCTTCAACATTGCCATACCAAACGCTTCTATAGGTACTTCATCATAATCAGTGTCTTCTGGCTAAAATTATTTTATATAATATATAATTTGGTTTATCAAAACATTAAAACTCACATTTACAATGTAAAAGTAAATTGTTATTTTAAAATATTGGACATTAACAAAGTTGGCAACAAAGAGAAACAGAAAATATGTAAGTCTTCTGATAGATCAGTCTGTCATGCTGCAGAACTGTATAATGAGAGTCGAGGGTTCGAGTTCGCAGGTCAGACTGCACATTTTTCTCACCTTGTGACATTTGTAGCACAGCAAGGGATCATGATTGTATACAACATGGGTTAATTCACATAGTTCTCTGTACCCATTAGAAATTTGAGGACAAATTCAATACAGTAATTATGTCATGGTAAAGAACTGTTCAATTATTAGAAAGAAAAAGAGTAAATGGCTGGGATCTTCAGTCAATAAAGTTGTTGATATATTTATAACAGTCCCAGGTTCAAGTCCATTTCAGGCTGCATATTTCTTTTTCCCTGTGACACACAGTAATCCTTACAGATATTAAAACATGACATTATACAATGTATGTTCAATACTTTAAAATGTACAAACCCCATCAGGTCTCAATGAAACATCAAGGTGTTCATCAGTTTCAAACCCTTCTGGCACCTGATTCTGCATTAACAATGGAATCTCAATATTTGGATCAACAACGCCTCGAGTCTGCCAGGTGTCTAGCTGTTTAGCTGTATCTAAAATCAGGATAGTCAAAATATTAAATAAATAAAACTGTTCCATGCATGACACATAAGTGCATGTACATACACATCTGTATGCTCAAATTATATATCTAATGCAAATACTATAAACATTTAATATGTATCTAATACTAATGAGTCTAATGTATAATGTTAAAGTGAAAATCAATTGTTTAATTTTTTTCTGTTAAACCTGTTCAGTCATAGAAATTAGGCTTAAATTTTATTTCCAAGCAGAGCAGACTAGTAACTAAAACAATTTCATTGTAAACTAGTACTACACAGTATAATATATTTCTTATCACAATACATAATGCATAACAAAATAACTTTGTAATTCAATTTGTCAAAAAAATAAATAAATAAATAAAAAACGAATTATGTGAACACATCACACATTAATAAATTTACAAAATTAGCCTTAGTACAACAAATCAGTATATACAATTACTCTACCTTGCATAATTTCCTTGATTGCCTCTGCATCCACTCCATTTCCATCTGAAAGTGTAGGGGGCTTATCAGTCTTTGCTTTTTTGGCATGTTCAGTTTTCCAGTTATTTGTCTTGATTAATGGAATGATAATCTCTTTCTTTTCTTCTTTAGGCTTTAGGCTACATGTAATATATAAATAAAACAACAGTATATATATGACTGTTTGTTTGTTTGGTTTCATGGCACGGTCATATGGCGCCAAAACAGAAAAGATGATTTTGGCTAACCCCAGGTGTTACAAATTCAAGCAACACTAGGGGTCAAAATAACCTTACCTGAAGCATATTCTCTAGTAATTTGAATCCATTATGTCTCCTCTTATGAATACTCAGAGAAGTGGCAGCAATACTGATGCCTCAACCTTTGAAGGAAACCCCTCAGCCACAAGGGGATATAATATTTATGACAAAACAACTGATTTCTGCAACAGTTAACTTAAACTATGTCTATATAATAATGTTTAACATATAACAAGAGATTTAGCTATAAATAATGTCAGAGGGCAAGTCTCTCAAAATTTCAAAATCAATAAAAGGCTAACCAATGGCCTTTTTAAAGGGGGACTACATGTACCAATATAAGTAAAATTTTTTGGGTACATTTCACATTAACTTTTCGGGTACATTTTCTAAAAATTGTTTGATTGGGTTTTACATCACACCGACAGTTGGACACAGTATAGACCTATTGTACGATGACATCACAAGCACCTGCTACAAGAATTTAGCAGATTTACCGGTTGGCGAGAAGAACCAATATTTATATGCATTATATAGCAGCAGAATTTTTAAATTCTAATTAATAACTTTTTTATTTGTGGATCGATTTTTTAAATTCTTATACCATTTGAAAGTTCTTTATTATATTCATATTTTTAAAATGTAAGCGGATTCTCATTGTTTGCTTTTAAAAAAGAAAGCTAAGATATTTTTCAACTGTTATTTCAATAGTTTTCTAGCACCAAGTTTAACTCTTCACCAAGAAAAAATGAAAACACTTTGTTAATTTATTTTTTAATGTATAAAATATGACTAAAATGACTTTCTAATGATATAAAATACTAAGCTGCTTCATGAAAAATAAGTTTGTTATTTATAAATAAATTTTTT
>NW_026857449.1:0-53513 GCF_026571515.1 Ruditapes philippinarum | reverse complement strand
AAAAAAAAAAATAACTTTTATTCGACATTTAAAATTGTGACTACAAAATTATAGTCGATTTTCATCAAAATAGTGCAAAAGTGAGACAACGTTGTGAATTCCTAACCCAGAAATATATATTTATGCGTTTATAGAGATGTTTATTACATGACGAATGTCAATCATGTTAAAATAGAATATGTATTCGGTAATTATATGTTAAATAACATAATCTTTCGGCACACTTTATTCAGAAATGTTATTGTCGGGGCGAGAACTCTGCAAGTGTGGTATAGATTATTTTTGGCGAGTTGTTTCCCTTCCATTACAAAAATTCTTATCCCGCTTATACAGTCAAAACATGTGCCAAACTAGTACCGCAACAAATTGTGATATTTTACTGTACTTTGGCTGCTACCCGTAATGTAACTGTGTAATAATAGGGAGCCATTAAAATGAAGCAATAAACTATTTGAATGGACAACAATGTAAAGAAATATCTTGTCCCGTCAGTCGAATTAATACGTTGTTACAAAAAGGTTTAATACAATTGTAACTTTATTTCCGCAATTTGATGGAATTTACTTTAGTTCGATTGCGGGGAGACCAAGAAAAATGAGGGAAACCTTTATCAAACCCAATTTGACCAAGACTTGTAGGTATTTCCTTTTTTAGCTTACCCCCCCCCCCCCCCCCCAAAAAGGGCCCAAAACCAAAAATATGGCAAAAATTGAAAAAAGGCCATTTTTTTTAAAGTTTGCTGATAAATCCATCAACGGGTTAAACGATTTAAAAAACCCTTTTTTAAAATGCATCCCTTTGGGGCCCAGAGCCCCTAGGAAGGGGCGGGTAAAATTTCCCTAAAAAGGGGAATAAATTCCCAAAGTATATCTACCCCATTTTTTTCCAGAAAAAGTGGGTTAAAAACCCCCATTTTTTCCCCAAAAAAAGGAAAGTCGACCCTTTTTTTTTTTTGAGGAATTCAGATTTTTAAAAACCCTTTTTGGGCCCTGTTAAGCGACCTATTCCCCTTACTGGATAGTCTTAAAAGCTGACCCTTCTGTAATAGAGAGCTACAACTATCATGTGAGAATTTTCAGATGTGTCTAAAATCTTTCGCCTTATGAATTGCTATGGACTAAATCAGAACTCAGAAAAGTTTATGGAAAATCATACACAAATCCGCTACAAACTAATATATGGATGCAATAAACACAAAATACACCGTGGTATAATAAATTTATTTCTTGGTAACAAATGTAACATAGATCACGTGATAAAATGGCTTGATTAGTTTTTATTAAGTGTCTTTTTGTAGAAGAGATTGGCAGCAAAAGTTGTACAAAAAGGTATTTGTAGACTATACATGTTGATATATTTCATGAAAGAAATAAAATTTTGATCAAATCCATGACAAAACCTGTCTCAAATTTTGAAATGCTAACAACTAAGTTCCATTTATTTTGTACTTATTTTATTTGATACGTTTGTATCTGGTTTTTTACTTTTTAGTTCAAATTCAGAGCTAGTTTTTTTGTTTTGAATTAATAGAAAATATTAAACCAAAGATATAAAGACTGTAAACCTAGCAATGGTGAAACTTAAAATAATGATACTTTTAGAAAGGCATTGCCACGGAACTGGTCAACACTTTAATCTAAAAAAGAGTCAAAATAATACTATAACTTTTCAAGTGTGAAAAGTGTAATTTTCTCTGCCAAAATCTATATAAACTATGTGGATGTTTTTAACTCTTAAAATACACATTTCACAACAAAATTTCTAGAATCTAGAAAGAAACATTACCAAAATGTCAGTAACATTTAAATATTAAAATTATAGGAAACAATATTTTAAGACTTTATATCTAACATAAAAATCATAGTTCTTTTAATGTGTCAATGACCTTTTTTAAACTGCTAAAAAATATTTATGCACAAAACAATTAAACCCTCCCAACCCCAGACATTTTCAACATTCTTCATCATGGGACTACAGAGTTGCTACACTTCTTTCTTCTCATCTCTACATGATTTATATTTCCCTTTTTTAAAAGCCTCTTTTCGAAGAGATCATTGTCCTTTATTTCTTCACTGGTATGTTACACAAGTAAAGAATAAAGAGTCTATGTTACAAGCTTTGTATTTTAAGTAGTAAAATTTTTCTTTATCATGCCAAAACATGGGATTATATTTATAGTAATATTCATACAAAATGAGATTTAGCGTAGGTTATACCCAGTACAAACATATTGATGGAAGATCCTTCAGAGTGAACAATATAAATAATACTACAAAGTTATTAATCAAACTTCAAACTTAACAATAAAAGGTTTAACACGATAGTAAATGTCTACAAAATACAATCATGTCAAAATAACAATGTTTCTGAAAAGCAATTATTACCATAATAAATGATGTTCAAAAACTTTAATTAAAGTTTTTAATTTTACTTCAAGACAGTTAAGCTAGAACATGAGCTTCTGTAATCAACTCTTCCAGTTTTAAAATATTGTTGTGACAACTGTTATGTCTAGTGAATGTCAGTATTAACAACAGATGTCCATAAAACGCTGCTCAACAGAAAGAAAAGGGGCATTACTCTGTGAATAGGTAACTCGGAGTTATCAGACCTGTGTTCACCATGACGGATAATCATGAAGGATAAGTCCGTGAAATGCACCTATTTCCTTAAGTAGTTTTTAGATACCAACTTGCATGTAAAAACTTAACCAAAATGTTACGCTGATGCCCAGGTGAGTACAACAGCTCCCCCTATTCTTCAAATGGTCCAGCTAAAAAATAAAATTGACAGTCGAATTTCAGGAAGACTGAAGAGATGAGCAGACTGACATCTGGAATAAGATTTCTTCATATCTACTTATACTAGATCTTTTATTTTATCATAAATTTGATGAATTCCTTCATAAGATCCAAGACAGGCAAATAAAAAGATATTATTCCTTTTTTCACTTTAGGGTAGTACAAAATCTCAGTCTTCTTCAAAAATATTACAAGGTTCGATTTCTGTGATTAAAAAGGTTAATCCATGAGGCATGTATAACATCATTTAGTATGGTAATAAATCACTTAACAAATGTAGAAATAACACCTCCAAACAAATTTTCTGTACAAACATATGATAAATTTACAAATGCATGCAAGGAAAAAAATATTTCCTGGGTTAAAAATCAATCCATTCATATGAACGTCAAATTTTTCAAAACTAAAATATTCTTGAAACAAAAAAAAAAAAAAGTCAATATCTTTAGATAACATATTTACAGATGTTAATCAGACAGCATTCATATGTACATACAAATTAGTTGTTAATTATGGTAAAACAGCCCTTTATCTTAGTCAATGCCAAACTAATATATGTATAAATTATTGATAATGACACATATTAGTCCAGCATAAAACCAACTTAAATATTTCCCCCCGATCAAACCCTCTACCACTGATAATGAATAACGGACTTGTCCATTAACCATGTTAACCTTGATAAAAATAAGATACATGAATTTGTTTCTTTAAAGAAAACAAATAATACAAATGATATGAAATGTTTAACAATTCAACACCAGTATCATAATCTATATGATCTATTTTTTTACACTTTGGGAGTGTGATTTATACAGATATTCATACATTTTTAAAAGTTATTATATAAAGGAAAATGAAAGAAGTTTGTCTGTGTTTTATCTAAAGTATTGGCAGTAGTCTTGTTAGAATCACAGAATTTCTGTAAGATTCCTGGTTAGCTCCTTGTAATAAAAAATTTCAATGTTCCTCGTGGTGTTCAGACCCACTGAAATGGTAGGAAAAGTGATTCAAAGTTGGTAACTGTAACCACTCAGACAAAGAATTGATAGATCCCTACTTTGACCTTTAGTTTGAATACAATAGATTTAACCACAAACATTGATATGTGTTCTTCTGTTAACAAATAAATTAAGGTAAAATTTTTATTGTAATCCACTAATCTCATACTTTGGATTCAACAAAATACGGTCATGTAGCGATCTATGTATCCCCTCCCTCCAAAGTTTGTAAAAAGAACATTCAATCTTATACTTTTTGTTGGGTTTTAAATTACACCTACAGTTTAAAGCACTGTTTCCTATTCAGTCAGTACATATTTTATAAATTTCCACTAAAAATGATGAACTTGTCCAGACTGAAAAATGAACAAGCCCATTTTACATATTTAACTTGGTTAAACTAACAACATTCCTTAAAGTGACATTATGCCCATCCAAGAATAGATAGTGAGTGAACACGTGAAAGTCAAAATAAGTTTTCATTTTGCAATAATTCCTTTAAATTCAATAATTTACTAAGCATAAACAATTAATAACGCAAAGATACAAGCAAACTGTCTGTAAATATCCATTAGAATTATCCTGTAACATTTAGTCTTTAGGCAGATTTAAATTAGATCTTAAATATTTTTCTATATCAACTGTTGGTCAAACAACATTTTAAGTGTCAAATATGAAGACAATTAAGCTGAGGTCGACTATAAAAATATGAGCATAATGTCACTTTAAACTAGGTGAATAGTTAGTTTCCTCATATTAAAATCCATATTAGCTAGCATTATTTCAACCAACAGCACTGAGAAGGTGATTCAAAATCAGCTACCTCAATGATTCGGACATTAAACCTTACAACACACTAAAGAGAACTTTATTGTTTGTTTTATCTAAACAATTTCAAACTTCAATGTCAAAAGTTACAATAAATTTTTTACAAACAAACTGTGCAGAACATGGCACTTAATGAATTCTTCAACTAATAAATAACAAATGTGCTTAGAGAATGCTAAATGTTCTTTTAAAAATACAAAATATGAAACAAGAGGGCCATGATGGCCCTAGATCGCTCACCTGAATTATCAAACTCATCCAAACAATTACCTAGACAAGCATTCTGACCAAGTCTCATGACAGGTGAGTCAAAAATGTGACCACTACAGTGTTAACAAGGATTATCCATATTTGAGCAGTGCGACCTAGTTTTTTACCCAGGTGACACATATTCAAACTTGACCTAGAAATCATCAAAACAAACTTTCAGACCAATTTCCAGGATACTTGGATCAAAACAGTAGCAACTAGAGTGTTAACAAGATTTTTCTATTTTTAGCTCCGGTGACCTAGTTTCACATGCGATTTCGAACTCATCCAAGCAATTACCTAGACAAGCATTCTGACCAAGTTTGATGATAATGGAGTCGAAAATGTGACCACTAGAATGTTAAACAAGGTTTTTCCATATTTGGGCGGTGTGACCTAGTTTTTCATCCAAGATGACCCATGTTCGATCTTGACTTAGAAATCATCAAAACAAACTTTCAGACCAATTAACAGAATATTTGGATCACAACAGTAGCCACTAGAGTGTTAACAAGATTTTTCTATTTTTAGCTCCTGTGACCTAGATTTTCATCCGAGATGTCCCATGTTCGATTTATTACCAGCAATGACCTAGACAAGTTTCCTGACCAAGTTTGATGACAATTGAGTCAAAATTGTGACCACTAGAGTGTTAACAAGGTTTTTCTATTTTTAGCTCCTGTGACCTAGTTTTTCATCCGAGATGACCCATGTTCGAACTCATCCGAGTTATTACCTAGACAAGCATCTTGATCAAGTTTGATGATGATTGATGCAAAAATGTGACCGCTAAAGTGTTAACAAGGTTTTTCTATTTTTAGCTCCGGTGACCTACTTTTTAATCCGAGATGACCCATGTTCGAACTCATCCAAGCTATCAACTAGATAAGCATCCTGACCAAGTTTGATGATGATTGATGCAAAAATGTGACCGCTAGAGTGTTAACAAGGTTTTTCTATTTATAGCTCCGGTGACCTAGTTTTTCATCGAGATGACCCATATTCGAAACTCATCCGAGCTATTATCTAAACAAGCATCCTGACAAAGTTTGATGATGATTGGGTCAAAAATGTGACCACTAGAGTGGTCACAAGGTTTTTCTATTTTTAGCTCCTGTGACCTAGTTTTTCATCAGAGATGACCCATGTTCGAACTCATCCAAGCAATTGACTAGACAAGCATTCTGACCAAGTTTGATGATGATTGGTTCAAAAATGTGACCACTAGAGTGTTCACAAGGTTTTTTCTATTTATAGCTCCTGTGACCTACTTTTTCATCCGAGATGACCCATGTTCGAACTCATCCGAGCTATCACCTAGACAAACATCCTGACCAAGTTTGATGAAGATTGGGTCAAAAAATGTGACCTCTAGAGTGTTCACAAGGTTTTTCTATTTTTAGCTCTTGTGACCTAGTTTTTCATCTGAGATGACCCATGTTCGAACTCATCCGAGCTTTCAACTAGATAAGCATCCTGACCAAGTTTGATGATGATTGAGGCAAAAATGCGACCGCTAGAGTGTTCACAAGCAATTGTGGACGGCCGGACGGACGACGGACGACAGACGACGGACATTCATCGATCCTAAAAGCTCACCCTGAGCAAGCTCAGGTGAGCTAAAAAATTAACTACAACTACGTTTGAATCAAGAAAGAAGATTTTACAAAAACTTTGTGAAATACATGTATACTTCACTTCAAAAGCTTTAATCATGACTTAAGGTTCAAGGTAACCATAAACATTATTTCATATAAAAATATCCTCTAAGGTTAATTTTTCTTTTAATGTATACTTCTTTCAATTCATTCTGTACTTTTTTCAATATGCTAACACAACTGTTATACAGAGTTTGCTTTGATTTATAAATTTTAAAGTACACATCTACATTATTTCATCAATCAGTGATATTCAGTGTAACAAATATGTTTGGTGTTATCCAACATCTATTTGTTTTACACAAGGTCCTAGTTTACAATCTATCAATAAAAACATACAATTCTATATAAATATTTCACATATATACATAATATGCCACACAGCAATAAATATACATGTAAATGCATGTTTCTTTTTTTTTCTTAAAAAAACAACTACATTTTTAACATGTAAACACACAAGTATGTTAAATATTAAAAGATCATAAATGCAGTAAAAGAACATTACATTATTCTTAACCCTTTACCTGCTGAAACCTTGTAATGGATTTGCCAAATTTTGAATTTGATTCAGTCTTACTGAAGTTAAAGGGATTTCTATAGCAAAATACAAACAGTAAACAGTCTGGTCAGTTCAGACTGGTGTGGTTCTATATGGATGGCAATGTCTGATATCTTTCATGTCCAGCAGGTGAAGGGTAAAAACATGACTTTGCTGAATATCATGAGTATATGCAATGTTTACTTAAGTGTTCACAAAAGTGTTCACTAAAGTGCTCACAAAAGTATTTACTAAAGTGTTCACAAAAGTGTTCACAAAATTGTTCACTAAAGTGTTCACAAAAGTGTTCACTAAAGTGTTCACAAAAGTGTTCACTAAAGTGTTTACTAAAGTGTTCATAACAGTATTTACTAAAGTGTTCACAAAAGTGTTTAATTAAGTGTTTACAATTGTGTTTACAACACTTCTAAAACAATAATGTATTACTACTCATACACATCTTTTCCTGACTTAAATGTATATAAAATATGATGAATAACTCTCCAAAACAGAAAATTACATATTTTACACATAGCAATGTATATGTATGTTCCATATCAAATATATATTCCCTGTAAAAAAACACCTTGATCATAAAATGATATATCCATTAAACTTCATCAGACACTTCTATATGCAATAGTATTTTATGTTACAAATTTTCCAGTGTTATAAAAGATTCCCAACACAGAGACAAAAACCAAAAGTAAAAGCACATCTAGTCTTAAATACGACTTTATTTTTGTTCACACATACAAATGTGAACATTATATAATTATGATGACAGATATTTCTAAATTTTAACTTTGGTTTCTTTTTCTTTAAAAAAAACACTAAAAAGACTCACACCCTTCTCATAAATTTCCTTAAAGATTAAAATTATGTGTTTAATAGTACAGAATTTTTTTATACATGCACAAATAGATGAAATGGTGATAAAAAAGTCAATGAAATGGAATATTCAATACTCCCATGTAAAATATATCTTTAACCCTTCCCATACTGAATAAGCCTTTGTCCACCAGTATAGAGCCAGACCAACCTGTACATGAGTGCGGTTTGACCATGCTCTTAAACTTTTTTTCACCTTTGATATCCCCGAAATGATAATGAACTGTTTCAGAAATGAAATCTGGACAAAAATCCATTTTAAGAAATTTACAGCAAGGTAAAGGTTTAAAACAAATTTGCTTACATTATATCCAGATTCAATTCTATTTCCTCTCATATATATATCTTAATATAGTATAAATACATATTTTCAAGCAATAAATAATCCACCACCAAAAAGAAAGTAATGCATTTCTAAAACTTGATGATAATTTAAAAAAAAGTTTTTTTTATCTTTGGATAACAAGAAACAATTCTTGGGGATGATTTCTAAACTAAATAATCAGATATACTCCTATTTCATATTCATTTAACCCTTGCACTGCCCTAATTTATTTTTATAGATTTACCCCATTCTCTGATTTAGGGCAAATCTATTGCAAAATTCAACCTTCATTAAAACCTTGTTGAAAATTCATGTAATGAAATTTTAAGGCCTTGATATAAACAAAGTATATTTCAAATTTGAGGGATTTTCAGTAAAAACAAAGTTCAAAAAAAAATTTTGCGGGTTTAAACGTATATTATTCAGGGATAAAAAACTTTCAGGGGGCATTTTGTGGGGTGGCAGGGCTGGTTTTGGGCTTTAATTCAAATTTGGAAAAGCCGTAGAAAAAAGGAAGGATTTCTATATTTTCTTAAATTTATAATGAGGTCGGCTTGGGGACAGTTGCAGTCTGAAACCAAAAAGCTGGGGCTTGACCTTTTGCTAGTTTAATTAAAGCCCTGCTAGAGTTCAATAGGAAGTTTAAACAATTGATGGCCCAATTGGAATGGAATTCCAAGTAACATGTTACCAAATTTTCTTTTAAAACAGGGAATTGGATAAAGTATTTGATATCAATTATACCTCACTGAACTTAATATTACCTACAAACAAGAAAAACCATTATGCAGATAACAAAAAACTTTCAATACCCTGATATTCTTTTAACATTTATTAATCATTGCTTTTTTATGATATTTGATTAAACAATTTCATTCTATAAATGTCACTTAACATTGTTTTCATAACTGAACAATAATGGACTACTTAAACAACATTAAACTCTTTCACTGACTTTAAAGTGATAACTTAAAATATGGGCTTCATTAGTTTGTTTTTTTTATTCATCAAAATTTAATTTTGTAATGAAATATGAACTTTGCATATTCTTTTTAATAAAAGTAATATGCTTATTGTGGTTTTATGGAATAATCATCTGTCTTATATAATGGACAGTGGTTTATGTAAATTTTATAAATTACCCTGGCAAATACTTGGTATTTCTATAATTAAAGTTCTAGAAGTCATAAGAGTTCTTAAATTTTTGAAAATGTCCACCATTCAGTGAAGACTTTTACTTCTTTTCAAAATGGATAATTCTATACATTGTCTAGTGTCATTGCCTTAACACATTATGTGATTTCATATCTTTACTCTCAAACTTATTCCAGCTCTGACGTATAATAGTTTCTGTAGAAAAGTTACTTGCAAAACAATATGAATATATGAATGAAAAATGGAAGAAATTACATCTGTTAAATACCTTAACATGTTCAATGGCAAACTGCGAGAAAATCTCTTGCAAAATGATGAATCAGATGTTATTATGAAAAAATATTATACACATGACACCTATAAACAACTCAGTCACTGGCCATGAAAAATTTCGATGTGAATGAAAAAAATGAAATTAAAACCATTTTGATAATATAATGTTTTCCCTAGAAAAATAAATTACCTGATACCTTAACAACAAAATTTTATCTGACTTACACAAAAATATGCCCATATGTAGAAATGCTTACACAAGATTAAACCAAAATCTGTACATAATGTTATAACATTGTCTAAGATGACTGAATTTCATACTTGCATCATATGAAAAAAAAAATGTACAATATATTATGAAATATTTTCTAGTTTCATTTTATTTATATCATTAAGCAAGTTTTCAGTCATTCCTAGCGGGTTTCAAGCTGGTCAGTATTCCTGTTTCCTGACACGATACAAACTGTTCTAGTCAACTTTTCCCATCAAGAAATTAAGCAAACAGACAAGTTGACAACAAATAATTTTAAGCTGAGCTGTAAATTACAAAGACATTAAATTCTGGGTAAAAATATTCTTTGGTAACCCACATTAAGAGAAGGTTATACAGTGTAAATTTAATCTATTATTGAAATAATAAATTAAAAATTTATTCAACCAATTTGATATTTTCTTTAAAATGAAAGAAACTAGTTCCATACATATACTGACTTTGTACAAGAAAATGTAATGTCTTTCATCGAATAACATTTTTACAAAAAACCTATGATATTAACAATGTACATTTACAACAAAAATGAGTTTTCAATATTTTCTTACATATATGTACAATTTATAATTAGTGAACCAAGCAAACCATATCAAAAACAGTAATGAGTAGTAATACACGATGACCAAGAGTATTCTTAAAGAGTTACAAGGTCTACATAAAATAGTTCTTTGCAGATGAATTTTGTTTTGGTTGGTTTGAGGGCAAACCTACACAATTTGGGGTCATGTTATGGTGCCTAAAGAGGAAAGCTGATTTTTTTTATAAAATTGGGTTTTATAAACTTTAAAGCAACACCACGGCGTCAGACCACCATAGATGACAAAAAAGCCTAAAACTGATCAAAACCTAAATTGAAACTGCATAAAAATTTCATGCAACATAAGTTTCAATTATCAGGAAAAGAATGATATATGTAACTTTGTATAATTGCAATCTAAAAATGGACTGTTTTTTGACAATTATGTGGAGATGTTCAAAATAAATATATTTGCTTACAATCGACTAGCCATGAGGTATGTTAACAAGCGTTAGTCTTCCTGAATTTTTTTTTTTACATTAAAAACAATGTCTTGGTTAACTTATTGTTCTTGGATAAATATACATTAATAGAGTAATTATTTCAAAAATACAATATTCATTAGCTAGTCTAAAATAACATACTTTCAACTTGAGTATTCTTTTTTTCTCAAACATTTTTTTAAAAAAAATCTCAAAACAAGAGAACCTTTTAAAAACTTGTATTTATTACCACTTAGAAAACAGAGGGCCATGATGGCCCTGAGGCCGGGGCGGCCGGCGCGGGCGGGGGCGCGCCGCGCTCGCTCACCTGTATATAGGCCCCGAAGCGGTGCCAGTTTAAACCCCCAGGGCTTTTTATTTGAACAAACTTTGGTAGACACCAATAAGAAGATGTTTCATGCTAAACATCTAAGCTCTAGCTCATTGGGTTTTGTAAAAGAAGTTTTTTAAGTTTTTACTATACACATATAGTTAAAAACAATGACACCCCTGGGGCGGGGCCAGTTTTTGACCCAAGGGCTTTTATTTGAACAAACTTTGTAGACACGTATGTAGAAGATGTTTCATGCTTAATATCTAAAGCCTCTAGCTATTTGGGTTTTTTTTCAAAGAACATTTTTTCAGTTTTTGCTAAACACATATAAGGAAATCAATGACCCCTGGGACGGGGCCAATTTTGACCCCAGGGCTTTAATTTGAACAAACTTTGTAGACACTCACTAGAAGATGTTTCATGCTTAATATCTAAACTCTAGCTATTTGGGATTTTTTCAAAGAGGTTTTTTAAGTTTATGGCTAGGTACACATATAAGGAAAATCAATGACCCCCGGGGCAGGGCCAAATTTGACCCCAGGCTTTTATTTGAACAAAAACTTAGTAGACACCCATTAGGACATGTTTCATGCTAAATATCTTAGCTCTAGCTCTTTGAGTTCTTTAAAGAAAATTTTTAAGTTTTTACTATATGCATATAGGGAAAATCAATGACCCCCTTGTGCGGGGCCAATTTTTGACCCCAGGGCTTTTATTTGAACAAACTTGGTAGACACTCACTAGAAGATGTTTCATGCCTAAATATCTTAGCTCTAGCTCTTTTGGTTCTTTAAAAGAAGATTTTTTAAGTTTTTACTATATGCATATAGGGAAAATCAATGACCCCTGGGGCGGGGCCAATTCTGACCCCAGGGCTTTTATTTGAACAAACTTGGTAGACACTCATTAGAAAATGTTTCATGCCAAATATCTAAGCTCTAGCTCTTTGGGTTCTTTAAAAGAAGATTTTTTAAGTTTTTATTATATGCATATAGGGAAAATCAATGACCCCCTAGGGCGGGGCCAATTTTGACCCAGGGCTTTTATTTGAACAAACTTGGTAGACACTCATTGGAAGATGTTTCATGCCAAATATCTAAGCTCTAGCTCTTTGGGTTCTTTAAAAGAAGATATTTAAAGTTTTCTTTCGGTTGCCATGGCAACCAGAGTTCTGCATGGAATTAAATTCTTTGAACACCAAAGGAACATTCCTGTGAAGTTTTGGATGAAATTGGCTTAGTGGTTTATGAGGAGATGTCATTTGAAGCAAAAGTTTACGAACGGACGAAGGACGAAAAGCGATCACAAAAGCTCACCCTGTCACTTTGTGACAGGTTAGCTAAAAAAGCTTATTTTCAAAAAAGAATATAGTATACAGACATACATGTTGAGTTCTATAATGTATGAATTCTATTAATATCTTACGAACATATTTTGTGTTTTTTCTTCTCAAAAATATTAAGTTATTACAAATGAGGAACATGAACAGTTTCTAACTATAGTAAAACCGTTTTTCAAGAGCAGTTCTGTTTAGAGAGAAATACATTTTAGATAGAGGCTTAATTCTTAACCATGTTCAATATAAATCTGTTTAATGTTTGAACATTAAGGAAAATAACCAGACTTTTCTTTTTAAAATTGTATTATTCAAAAGTTAAGGCTGATGGTTAGCTAATCTACAAGAATATTGTTTATAACTACCATGGACACATAGTTGTTTTCATGACATGGCCTTACTTTATGTTGAAAATTAGGCGAATCCATTTTTAGCTTCAATAAAACTATTAACCTTGACCCCATTGATCCAACACCCTTTCTAAGGATTGAGATCTATAGTAGGTAAGAACACACTAAATATCAGTCAATAATTGAAGGTGCTTTGAAAAATATTGTGTGGGACAGAAGAATTGAAGAAAGAAAAACCAGCAACTATATGCACCATAAAAGTTTGACCAGAGGAGCATAAAAAATGTCTTCAATCAAACCTTCAACTCTGTGTGTATAATACAAAATGTACTTGAGGGACATGTCATATTTTATACCTGAGTATATTGATGAGTCATCACAACCCTATGATAAGTTGCTCTCTATTTATTGAGTAAGATTAGTGCCAAGTATAGCCTGTATTTATCATTTAATAAAAAACAAAACAAAAAAAAAACTGACAAACTTATGTGCAATAAATTTTAGGTCATAAGATATTCAGGCCATATTTACACACAGATCAGGACTTGGAAAGTCTTGGGTTCAAACCAACTTTCATTAATGGCAATGCTAAAGAATTTATGATAAAAAACTTAGCAATGGAGATAAATTTACACTTATGAGTATGGAATTAGCTTTTAACAGTATTTCATTAGTTTTTCAAAAGTGTTTCTGGACTTCATGCAGGATGATAATTGGCACAGGATATATTAATAAAAGAATGAAATAAAAGACAATCATAAATATGTACCAAATAGGACATTCTTCAAACAAAAGTCAGACATAAATCCACATACATTTTCACCTATACACACCACAATAAATAGTAACAAACATGTTCCCCGTATATATAAATTGACTAAGATATGCATTGTATACTGTTAGTTTCATCCCCTATCACAAAGATACAATCTTGTATCAATGTTTTCTTGCCATCGGTAAACTCTGATTTGTCCCAATACTGAGAGAAGAAAACCCACTGGCACTTGACTGTAGACTTGCCATGGATCCTCTGAAATAGAACCAATTTATTTTTTTTTCTTTTGCTAGACTAAAGTCACCTTATGGCTTTCCTGGAAATTTCCTGGACAGTTTTCTAGCAGAATAAAAATGCATTAAACATGAATTTTACATTTCTCATTATATCTTCTAATATAACATATAGGAACTTTATTCACTTAAATATTAATTAAACTAAAAGGCCAGCTATATATATATGCATTATCTAAGCATTACATTGTTATATCTTATTTTTTCATAAATGAATATATGAAATAACAACACGAGTCAATTTCTGTATATATTTTTCTAAAACAGGAAGTCAATTGTAATGTCTGCTATATTATAGTTACTGGGTAGCATGGGTAGAGAGATTAAACAACACAGTTCTTGGTTTCTAAATTTATTTACTAATGATACTAAAGAGATGTGATGCAAGGTAAATTTAGGCTGGGCTTATCAGCTAGTGGCTAATACAAGCTGACCAATAACTAGTCAATATGTTTCAAAAATGTTTTATTTTGTATTGAAATAGGTTCTTTTAAAGCTCATCCCTCTCAACCCGAAAGTGATTAGACATTGCCACCAGTATAGAGCCGGGTCAGCAAGTACATTTTCCATTCTGTCCAAACTCTATACTGTTGTTTAACCAACTTCAAATAATCTATTTCCCAAAATATTTCCAAACTGATAACAGTTCCAAGAATTGGAAGCTGGGAAAGTCCCTTCACCAAATTCAGTAGTTTAAAGGTTAGTAGTTACAATTATATACATTATGTTGACAAATTGCTAACAGATAAATCAATATTTAAGATGAATTTACCTAAAAGTTGCTGACTGTAGAAGTTCTGTGTGATACATGACCTTTGACTTGTGTGTTGTCAAGGAGAATTCAAAGGAAGCTTTTGTAGAGTCAAAATATTTCCATTGTAGAATATACGTGCCTGATTCACTAGCTACATGTGACCCCTGTAATATAACAGTAATAATAATATAGGTGCCTGATTCACTAGTTACATGTGACCCCTGTAATATAACAATAATAATAATATAGGTGCCTGATTCACTAGCTACATGTGACCCCTGTAATATAACAGTAATAATAATAATATAGGTGCCTGATTCACTAGCTACATGTGACCCCTGTAATGTATCAACAATAATAATATAGGTGCCTGATTCACTAGCTACATGTGACCCCTGTAATATAACAATAATAATAATATAGGTGCCTGATTCACTAGCTATACATGTGACCCCTGTAATATAACAATAATAATAATATAGGTGCCTGATTCACTAGCTACATGTGACCCCTGTAATATAACAATAATAATAATAATATAGGTGCCTGATTCACTAGCTACATGTGACCCCTGTAATATAACAATAATAATAATAATATAGGTGCCTGATTCACTAGCTACATGTGACCCCTGTAATATAACAGCAATAATAATATAGGTGCCTGATTCACTAGCTACATGTGACCCCTGTAATATAACAATAATATAGGTGCCTGATTCACTAGCTACATGTGACCCCTGTAACATAACAGTAATGATAATATAGGTGCCTGATTCACTAGCTACATGTGACCCCTGTAATATAACAATAATAATAATAATATAGGTGCCTGATTCACTAGCTACATGTGACCCCTGTAATATAACAATAATAATAATATAGGTGCCTGATTCACTAGCTACATGTGACCCCTGTAATATAACAATAATAATAATATAGGTGCCTGATTCACTAGCTACATGTTACCCCTGTAATGTAATAATAATAATAATATAGGTGCCTGATTCACTAGCTACATGTGACCCCTGTAATATAACAGTAATAATAATATAGGTGCCTGATTCACTAGCTACATGTGACCCCTGTAATATAACAAACAATAATAATAATATAGGTGCCTGATTCACTAGCTACATGTGACCCCTGTATATAACAATAATAATAATAATATAGGTGCCTGATTCACTAGCTACATGTGACCCCTGTAATATAACAATAATAATAATATAGGTGCCTGATTCACTAGCTACATGTGACCCCTGTAATATAACAATAATAATAATAATATACGTGCCTGATTCACTAGCTACATGTGACCCCTGTAATATAACAACAATAATAATATAGGTGCCTGATTCATTAGCTACATGTGACCCCTGTAATATAACAGTAATAATAATATAGGTGCCTGATTCACTAGCTACATGTGACCCCTGTAATGTAATAATAATAATAATATAGGTGCCTGATTCACTAGCTACATGTGACCCCTGTAATATAACAGTAATAATAATATAGGTGCCTGATTCACTAGCTACATGTGACCCCTGTAATATAACAGTAATAATAATATAGGTGCCTGATTCACTAGCTACATGTGACCCCTGTAATATAACAATAATAATAATATAGGTGCCTGATTCACTAGCTACATGTGACCCCTGTAATATAACAATAATAATAATATAGGTGCCTGATTCACTAGCTACATGTGACCCCTGTAATATAACAATAATAATAATATAGGTGCCCGATTCACTAGCTACATGTGACCCCTGTAATGTAACAATAATAATAATATAGGTGCCCGATTCACTAGCTACATGTGACCCCTGTAATATAACAGTAATAATAATATAGGTGCCTGATTCACTAGCTACATGTGACCCCTGTAATATAACAATAATAATAATATAGGTGCCTGATTCACTAGCTACATGTGACCCCTGTAATATAACAACAATAATAATATAGGTGCCTGATTCACTAGCTACATGTGACCCCTGTAATATAACAACAATAATAATAATATAGGTGCCTGATTCACTAGCTACATGTGACCCCTGTAATATAACAATAATAATAATAATAATATAGGTGCCTGATTCACTAGCTACATGTGACCCCTGTAATATAACAACAATAATAATATAGGTGCCTGATTCACTAGCTACATGTGACCCCTGTAATATAACAATAATAATAATATAGGTGCCTGATTCACTAGCTACATGTGACCCCTGTAATATAACAATAATAATAATATAGGTGCCTGATTCACTAGCTACATGTGACCCCTGTAATATAACAATAATAATAATATAGGTGCCTGATTCACTAGCTACATGTGACCCCTGTAATATAACAGTAATGATTATGTAAAATTTATACTTTTGTTATCTTTGAAATTTTAATAAATATTCAAAATTTTGATTTAATGCTTTAAAGACTCATTATGCCTCAGAAATCCATGTGTTTTTAATATTTTATAAATATTAAACATTTTAATAATAGATTTAGAGTATGTTGGACGATTAACAACTGAAGAAAGTAGCGCTGAATATACAGTTATGTGTTGTAGCAAAATGTAAACACAGTAGTATTTTGACTTCCAAACAAAATACTAATGCACTATAATTATATCCATTGCAAATAGAGATGAATGAGCAAAAAAACAGTTCATGTTTATGGCAATTTAGTATTATTTTGGAACCTTAGTATGATACCAAAAAATAAAGTTTTCGAGAAATAAAAATCATAGCATTTCTTAGGCATAATGGGCCTTTAAAAGCAGTGTTACCCGACTATACTGTTGACTACTTAATTTTAATACCTTGACAACAAAACAATTCCAAATGCAAAACAGAGGATTATACAAATTCAAATAGATAAACAAATTCATTATTTAATCAACCTAGTCATATAAATAAATACCTGAACACTATCTCCGTCCCTACATATATGAGGTGGTTCGACTATACTCATATCTCTCCCAACCTGCATGTTTTTATCAATGATTTGAGTACTGACAGGTAATCCACTGATATGATGAATATGATGTTCTTCTTTACTCAACGTGTGCTTTGTTCGTAACACGGTAAACGACACATCTCCCTTCAATATGTCAAAATCCCATGTCACTACACAGCCTCGCTGCGGAACTTGAATTAATACCTTCAATATAAAACAATTAATTTTTTAAATCTGATATAAACTAACTAGTTTTAAGACTTTTTTGCCAAGCAAGAAATGACAGTAGATTGTAATGGTGAAAATAATTGATTGTTTATAAACTAAATGTTATGCAAATGACTAAGTATGCAGTCAATATTCTCTCTGACAGACAGACAGACAGACAGACATGTAAAAAATATCTCAGCAAAAGTGCTTTTTACTTCATACCGCATGAAGCCAACTAAAAACTGAAGCAAACAGTTTAAAAGGTAACAAACAACATCCATTTAGTCAATACATAAATATCCATAACAGGAGAAAATGTTGATATACTTATAGAATTGTGATAATTATACTAAGCACAAGACCCGACACACTCTGTTTAGTTTATATATTATTAGTTATATAGATTTTTGACAGGTCATATGGCCCTATATCAACTTTTTTTTCATATATAACTATAGCTGCTAGGATATATAACCTGTCAAGAAATTTATAATACAGCAAACTTTCTTTTAGAGGCAAAAAATTAGTTTTCTTCCTAAATTGACAGCAGCTGTGTTTACAAAACTATAAACGTCATGATAAGCCAATGAAAAGCAAGGTTACAAACATGCAGTATTTTATTACATGCTTTTCAGTGGCTTATAGAATTATACCAGTGAAATATAAAACTGGTAATTTCACTGTTTTTAACAGTGAAATTATCAATTTGATACTTTCACTGTTTTTAATTTAAACCCCTTACGTTGTTTCAGAGAAATACCAGCGTGCACAGTACTGGAAACCAACTTAATGACGTGAAATCGTATATGACATCACGTTGTATTGTTATTTGGCGCGCTTTTCATTTTGTATTAGGTTAAATGTCTTTTTAAAACGTTTCTTTGCATGTAATAAAAAGAAAATTTGTTTAGTTTAGTGTAAGATTGAAATATATTTCACCTCATTACACTGAACTAAACAAATATCCTCTATATAAATATACATGTATCATGATGACAATGATGACAAAGCTATGATTTATGCAGAATTATGCAAACCCATTACATTATTTGGTGACTTACCTCGTGAGGATAATCTTTTATAATATGGGCTGTCTGATAAAGACTGTTGGCAACATTTAGAGGTTGTTCATCAGGAGATCTGTCCATATATTCTTCTTTATAAAGAGATTTAGGTACTAGAGCACCCTCCGGTACATCACACTGTAATACAACATTTACTATGTGCATAAAATTGTTTGAGACACACAGAAAACAACATCTGCTAAAAACTTGACAGGAAAAAATAACACTGAGGGTTTAAATTAATTTTAACAAACTATCTAGTGCACAGGGACTCGGCACTGTGTTGGGATAGTGTAAAATGTAATTCTAGAAAAAAATTCTGTGTATATATATTTTTTTCACTGTGCTGAGTCCCTATGATCTAGTGGGCTAAATGAATGGCCAAACCTTATACGCCGGGATAGTCCTAGATTTTTGTTATCCTATCTATTATCAAGTATGTCATAAACCTGCACCAATTAACTTTTAAGTGGATATGAAAAATTGAGACAGAATTAACAATATAATACAGACACAAAAGGTCTTATCCATTACTTTTGAATGTAACCTTATTGTTTTTCCCTTAAGATTAGATATTTTAGCAGGCTGGGTACAAATTTTCATGGTAAACATATTCAATGTACCAGACCTAGGTCACCACTTCTTGTACATCTTGTAAGACATTTTGTGAATACTTGTTTACTTTTTTTATGGTACACAACAAATAATAACAATTATTTGTAAAATATTTTGATAAAATATCCGGGTATCCAGGCATTTTGCGAATTTAACTTGGTATCATACCATATGGACTTGGTACCATAGTTACCAGTATATGAGAAATGCTGCACACCTTAACTTTACTCTATGTAACCACATATCTAACAATTTTCAGTTCAACAGTCAATGCTGTTACAGCTGTTTGAAGTATATTAAACAATGTACATCAATTCATATAACAATCTGATAAACAGACAATAAGCAAATTATTCTGAAACAAGCAGTTATCAAGTAAAAAAGAAAACTTACGTAGCATTCTCCGCCAAGAAAATCAGGAATATATTTCTTGTCTATGAAGTCCACCAGACCACCAGGGCCTTGATAATCATTTCCACCATATATCATGAACTTTTTACTTGTATTCTCATCAATAAATGGACTAATGAGTGTCCACAAGACCGGGAATACCCGAGGTGCTCGGACAATCAATAATCGACCCATGGTTTCAGGGTAGTTAGCCTCAACGGTTTCGATGATACGCAGCAATGCTCGGATACCAGGTCTCCATAAATGTCTCATGCTTAAACCCTCCAGATCTACTATACAGGTACAAGCACTAAAATAAACAACAAACAAACTTAAATACCTGTTCAAAAGTCAAAGGCAAAAATTAGCAACTTTATGGAATAAATTTCCAGGGTACAATGCAAGCTTCTCTTAAACCCGCTCCCTAACAAATGCTGTGCATTTTAGTTTGTAGATTTTTTTCTAATACTGCTCAATTTGAATCACAATTCAAAATATATTTGAAAATAAAGAAACCGTCATTAATAGTCTTTTTTTCATCTATTTCTCCTATAAACCCCATTTCTTGAAATGGGTAATGAAGATAATTAAAGATAACAGATGTTAAACATTTATTCATGAAAATCTATGGCATATACCATGTAAAATAGCTAACAAAACAGTGTTCAACTAGAAATTGTCACAAGTGCTGAATATCCCCGACACATGCTTGCTATTGCTGACAAAACAGAGTTCATTAAAGGTTATGTGATCCTCAAAAGAAAGCGGGCACATTTCCCATTTAATCTATCATAATTTTTTTTTTTTTTAAATGTCCTTTGAAAAAACTCCTTTGATGCAGACTGGTCATTCTAAATTCTGACGCAGACTGGTATTTCTAAATTCTGATGCGGACTGGTATTTCTAAATTCTGACGCAGACTGGTATTTCTAAGTTTTGATGCAGACAGGTATTTCGAAATTTTGATGCAGACTGGTATTTCTTTTACATGAGCAGATTTTTTTACAGGTTCTACTGTACTGAGATATGACATGTCTTACATTCATAAACATTACAAAGTTTACCTGACAGGATGTCCTTTCTGTTTTGTTGCTTCACTAGCTCTCTGTAAACCTTCTTCATTTACCCATAATACCTGAAAATAATCATGTTAACTTAGTTATATAAGCTGCTGGTAAGATAAATAACAGTGACAAAATCAATCAATCCGATCCATAAAATTCCTCTAATTGTGATAATTCAAATATGAAATATATCTTTAATTACAAAAGGAGGATTGCTTGCCACGTGGGTTCACACCCCGTCAGGGGCAAGCTGTTGTTTCCGTGAGCAAGAAACTTTACACTCATTGCTTAGTACTGGTTGGTTCCAGGAATGGATTTGACAGTTTTCCGATAAGCTTATACCACAAAGCAAACTACAATCAAACTAAAATTAATTTGTTCAAACTGAAAGAACTTACATGTTTGAGCAAATTTTCTTCCCCAACTGACTTCATTAAGCCTTTAACATCCATTAGCCCAAGTCTGAGTACATACAATGGTCTATCATCTGTTGAAAAGAAATAAAATACTTCACTAGTCAATCAATTAGCATACAAAATCATTATTTTAGACTTGTTACTTAATAGTGATGAAATACTTATGATTATCAATTTGTTGGGTATTTCTAGCTTAGTGGTAAAAAACCCCAAAAAACATCACAAGAGCCCCTTTGTGCATTTATTAAGTTAGAACAGGCACTTGGGTAGAACTATTGACCTCCCTTAAGCTGGCAGGATAGCTTCTTCACATGAAAGAATCCAAAGTCTCTGATGGGATTTAAGCCAATAGTAGTGAGGGGAAAAAATGAAACCAGCAACTTTAACCATTTGGTAACAAAACACCCTGCAATTCATTAGGCTTGCTAGTCTCCTTTCTTGACAACCAATGCATGAGTAAAATCAGTTAAAGCTGACTTATGTGAATAAAATCTACTTCAAAAGCTGACACGAAGACAAAAACTATGAAATGGCATTCATATAACAAGAAAAGTCTTAAAATAATGCAAAACACATGATAATGTAATAAGGTTTAATATATAAGACCTAAGAACCTGTGTTAAGCTAAGCTACATACCTCCAGATAAGACAAAATTATCTGAAGCAAATCAAACTTGAAAAAAATGTATTAAGATTTTAAGAAAAGTAAAAAGGTTTAAGTAATTTACATATAATGTGCCATATTAACTGACCATATTTTTACTGTGTTACAAACGAAGTAAGAGCTATTTTTGCATATTTTGACTTCTTTTTGGTAATTTACATGGATAGTGAATGCCATTTGAAATGTGTAATCATTGTTCATTTCACAATATTATACTTGTAAACACATTTTCGAAATTTTCATGAAAACTTTCAAGAATCTGGAGGCATGCTGCTTTAAGATATACATATATAATTAGCATATTGTTATTTCTTCAATCCATACCTTTATCAGAATAATGCCAGCCTCCTGTATAATATTTCTCTAACACATCTGGAGGTTTGTATGTGTGTAGAAGATGATCAATATTATGAAGTTTACGCCAAGCCAGGGAATGAGCCAGCATCTCCCGTGCTTTCTCCATATTAAAATCTCGTGCACGTAGAAAACGAAGTATGTGTGCATCTTTAGGTATCTGAACAAAAACAAGAAAAAAATGAAAACCTTTTTCATCAGAAGGAGCTTAGTGAACTAACAAATAAGAGTATGAACATCTTTCTATACATTTGAAAGGAAACCTTTTGTACTAGCAACAATCTTTCACAGATGGAACAAAACTATGAGAACCTTTCCAACTATGAGCAAACATATTGCTCTAAAAAACTGAATTTAGTGATTTCACATGCTACAAAAAAATGAACAAGAAGGCTGATAATTTTCTTCATTATTTTAAAGTATTTTCATTTTTCACACTCTTGTGTACAAATTCAAATTTAGACAACCTGTTAAACAAAGTTCAAAACTTTGAAGGCAATTTTCAAAAAGGTAGAGCATTCCTCACTGAACAATCATTATACAAGTGTATCAAGTTTTGTCATACATTACAGCAGTAGTAAAGAACTAGTCTAACGAGTGATTTTAATTCCTCAATCCCTAAACCACCAGTCTAAAACCAGCCAGCCCAGCCCATCTGTACAGAATGACCAGATGGCTGGCTACTTAACTTCAGTATATCAATACTGAAGTTATTAAGATTGACAAATATCACTTCAAAGTAGGACATACCCATGTACCCTTAACCTGCTTGAACCAAAAGTGATTACATGTAGCTTTGGCCAACAGTATAAAGCCAGTCAAGCCAGTCAGGCCAGACTCTATACTTTTGTTAACTAAACTTTTGCATTTGCATTTTGATATTGAAATCTCTAAAACTTTGAAAGGACTTAATCCAAATTTAAAACTTTGCAAATCCGTAAAACAAATTCAGCAGATTTGGGGTTAAAATGTGTCGTTCTTTCATGATAGATTAAAATGTTTGACATTTCTACACTCAAAAACAAAACAAGTACATTTTGAATAACTTAGACTTACCTTTCCTTTGTGAGTTTTCTGTATAATTTGTCTGAGTTGTACAAGTTGAGATTCTTCAACAGGTGTCAGGTGACCGAGGAATCTCTCTATATAATCTGCGTCAAGTTTACCCGAAGTCTCTGCTAAAACATGACATTGTACTGGCTCTGAAATAGCAGGATGAGAATAAATACCGGATGTTAACATTTGTCACCTTAGCGTAGAAATGGATTAACTCCTGTTAAACTCCAATAGGAGTTAACCCGTTATTACACCAAGGTGACAATTTCATTGTTTTGTGTAAATATGGAACATATATCATTAAGAAGTGGAAAGTTTAAAATTTTCAAGAGCACTCAAAACATACATAGTTTCTTCTTGGTGTACATTGAACTTAAAGTTTTTTGCATAAAAAAATTACATTGAAATGCACAAGGAAAATCTTTACATTAAGCTACTTGGGATATATCAGCAGAATGCTATTTATAGTAAAACCCTTATAAAGCCACTTGGAATATTTTAGCAATCTTTATATTGAGACATATTACCTATCAAAAATCTTTTAACTTATGATTATAACCTAAATGAAATGAAATTTCACTTTATAACACTTTTTATAATACAAATGTATATAGTAAATAGCCTTAATGATATAAGGAACTGACCTGCTTCTACAGGTGTGGTTATGGACGCGGCCGTTGCACCTAATATCAGGCTACTCTGACTACTATGACTGTTTTGACTAGTATTGCTGACTACACTGTTTGACCTTGACCTCACACCACTATCCTGGGAAGACTGCTGGTCTGACTGGGCCTGGCTGGACGGTAACAAGCTCCTCCAACGTGGTAGATCAGTCACTCCTTCCTTTATTAACTCATTTATATAATACTCTATGACTTCTTTCCCCTGTGAAATCAAACATGATCATTTCATATAAAACTGAACAAAACAAATTTAGGAAATTAAATTGTCGCATGTATAAAAGGAAACTTGTCATTATTATGTCTGTGGTGCTATCATATATTTTCCCCTCTATAAAATTTGATTTTAAAATACTGACAGATTTTAAGGCTGACAGCATGTTTAAAATCATATAATCCTATGGCATAATGCACATGTTGTTCCACGCTGCTGACCAAACAAATTAGTACAACAAAGTTTTTATTCCTTCAATGCAAAAATAAGTTAGAATTGAAATTCATTATAAATTTGAGTACATTATGCAATAATACTGTATGGAAATCAGATGTTTGTTAAAACCTACAGCTTTCATATGATATTTCATATCTTAACTCCAATTATAAATCAATAATAAATAGGCATAAAGGATAATTTACCTTTATGATCATGTTAACTTTAGAATACACTGGCACATGAAAATTTGGTATATAAAAAACACTCAAAATACATGTATCTTAAAACTTATTAACTGACATAATCTTGTATTCTACCTTTTTGATGTTATGTGTGTATTGCTTCATAGCAATCTTCTCCACTGTATTCTCAAACCCAAAGAAAGACTTAATATCTAGACTAGCCTCCTGCTCAAAACATGTCCAGTCTGGATTCTCCTCATGCACCTGAAAATATACATACATTTATAATATGTTACATATGTCATTTGTTTATGAACCTTGCATTTTGATTGATTTTTTTTTTTGCTGTACGTCACACCAACAAAGGTTATGTCATATGATGACTTTCAGGTTTACAGTTGTACCCTCTGTACATCATTGCAGGCATAAACAGGCATCTGAGTAGAACCACCATCATTCTTTAAGCTAGCTAGATAGCTGTCTCATATATGTAGAATCCAACGATGATTGTGTGGCTCGAACTTACAGCGATGAGAGACAAGTGGTTTAAAGTCAATTACCTTAATCACTCGTCCACAGACACCCCTTCATTTGAAATCTTATTCATTTTAAAAGACCATCAAGAAAGTGTTGAAAAACCAATGACATTCAGGATATTTTGATAGACCAACAAAACTGATACACCCTTCCATTTAGGTTTAATCAAATACATTATGGTACACAAATTCGTACAGTAACTATCTGATACAGGACAAAGTATAAAGAAATCTGCCTAAGGTATCTAACAATCAAACATACCTTCTTTACATACTGGAAAATGCTGTTTGATCTGGTAACCAGAAAATGATCTTACAAAAAAAAATCAATGCCCTCCTAAATATACATGACAATATTTCTTCTGATGCCTACTTAATACATGTATATACCTAACCAAAGGATGATGATTATCTTTGTAAAATGCTAATTGTAAAATCATATCAAAATATAAAGAACAAGATGCCCAAAGGCAACATGTCGAGCCCGCTATCACATCTGACCTTCAGGTGTGACCTTGAGCTTAGACCTAGTCAAATGGATGCAGTCTCAAGATGTTGAACATTTGTGCAAAGTTATTTAAAATTCTACCAGCTAGTGATAAGAGTTATATAGTGCGACTAGCTGTTTGAGACCAATTTTTTGCATCTGACCTTAAACTATGTCCTTGACCTTTGACCTAGCCACACAGTTCTAGTGCATAACACACCATCTCAAGATGTGGAACATTTGTGCCAGGTTATTTAAAATTCCACCAGCTAGAGATAGATTTATAGCGCGACAAGCTGTTTGAGACCATTTTTATGCATAGTATGACCTTGATCTTTGACCTAGTCAAATGATTCTTGCACATGACACACTGTCTCATTATTATGAATTTTTGTGCTAAGTTATTTGAAATTCTGCCTACTAATGAGAGAGTTGCAACCCAGACAAGCATAATCAAACAATGGACACAGTTTACTATTGTGACAACTACGTTAAGCTCTCTGCAAGTGGACGCGACAAAAATTAGTTTTCCTAATAGTTTTTTTCTTTAAAGTATGATTTCAGCATTGACTGGTTCATTTTCAATTTGAATATATTAATATTGACATTCCTTCAATAATGGACTATTCCAAAATCAAAATTGGACAAGTCCATCAATGCATGCACAGGGAAAGTTCATTATATCATGAGTAGGTTAATAGTTAACATTTTCTTCACTAAGTATTAACACATGCCATACAAGGTTCAATTTTTTACCAACATCCTCTAAACCTGTTGAACTGTATACATTTAAATCTCTTTATGAAATGGACATCACTGTGTTGAATCCAATTCAAATATAATTAAGACTGGAAAAATATTTGGTAAACAAGATACTAAATACATTTACACTGTACAGAGTCTGTTCAGAAAGTGTAATGAAACAACATAGATTGCCCTGAAGGTATTAAGTAAAACATAAATACATTATTACTTACAGAATATGTACAGGTTTCGTTGATAACAATACGAGATGAGAAGCTTTCATTCCGTGCATATATTTTAAGTGTTCTGTTTCGTCTATCGAGACAATTCTTTTGTATAAATATCACATGATCAACACCAACAATCTGAAAATATAAATATATAAATTGTCATAATATAATATTAATAGAGACTTATCATACAGATACCAATAATAAAACATCATAAATGAGAGTCAAAGTTGATGATATTTTTGTGAGAAATCTGTTTTTAGGGAGACATTACTTTGGACGATGTATTTTTTAGTTGTAAGTGCTTAAAATACCAAGTGTATTGTAAAATTAAGTTTAATTGGTAAAAATGATGGTTTAAATTTTGTTTTGGTCCGATTTTTGAAAATCAGGAAAATTAGATTCCACAACGGATAATCGGGAGACAAGCCTGAAAAATGGGGGATTTTGTACCCTGGTGGGGGATATTGCAATAGGAAGTTACACAATATTAACATTTATACTCAACATCACTAATTCCGCGTCATCACTTATCTCACGTTAATGGCATATTTTCATGTGACCAGTGTTAAAATTGGTCAGAATTGACATATTTTATTTAAACACCTTAACAACAAAGTTTTTGTGCAAAATAATTTAAATTTCTAGATTTTTACGTAAAACTGAACAACATTTTACAAACTTCTGCAAAAAACAACAATAGTCCATTAAATTTGTACATGATGATTAAGGTCTATTTATAATACTGCATGAACAGTCATTCTTATACAAAGTATGTCAAACATTTGAATATTTATACACTATTATGTATCAAGTTTACATTTACATAATGATTTTATCATAATGTTTGTAAATAACACCTTAAAACATAACTACATGTTCAAAACAGTGGTATGTCAGGAATCAGGCCTAAAAATATTTTATTTTTTGAGATCACAATAAATTATTATATCATACACGATTTATAATTACAAGAAAAAAGGTTAAAACTGTTGAACATATAATTATAATTCATTAGAATCTGGGGAAAAATGTTAAATAAAAAATCCTGGCATACATTTATTTCAATTTACAATTATTATAACCATATCTACCCCTATTACTCTGCTGTACAGTGTGACCTGATGCTCTATATTGAATTTAAATTTCATCTGGAAATCCCTAAAATTAATAATGAACAGTACCAAAATGGAATCAGTTTTCAAGGTTCAAAAAAAGTGTCTGGCCACAGTTATAAAGATTTTTTCTAAGCTCAAACTCAAATCTCAAGTATTTGGATTGGTCAGAAACCTGTAGAGAACATACATGAACCTATGAAGAACCTAAGCTATGACACAGAACTAAGAACGTGTATAACCTCCAGGCCTTAACAAGTTAGAAATTCAATAGGATGAGGTTAATGAAAATGAAAATAAAAATATTACCAAACATCTCATTGTAACAAGAGGGCCATGATGGCCCTGAGTTCGCTCACCTGTATATAGGCCCCCCCCCCCCCCAACGTTGCAGGGCCAATTTAACCCAAGGGCTTTTATTTGCACAAACTTGGTAGACACCCATAAGAAGATGTTTCATGCTAAACATCTAACCTCTAGCTCATTGGGCTTTTTAAAGTTTTTACTATACACATATAGTTAAAACAATGACACCCCTGGGGCCGGGCCAGTTTTGACCCCAGGGCTTTTATTTGAACAAACTTTGTAGACACTTACTAGAAGATGTTTCATGCTTAATATCTTAACTCTAGCTATTTGGGTTTTTTTCAAAGAAGATTTTTTAAGTTTTTGCTATACACATAAAAGGAAAATCAATGACCCCCCGGGGCGGTGCCAATTTTGACCCCAGGGCTTTTATTTGAACAAACTTGGTAGACACCTATTAGAACATGTTTGATGCTAAATATCTTAGCCATAGCTCTTTGAGTTCTTTAAAAGAAGATTTTTTTAAGTTTTTACTATATGCATATAGGGAAAATCAATAACCCCCCAGGGCGGGGCCAATTTTGACCCCAGGGCTTTTATTTGAACAAACTTGGTAGACACTTATTAGAACATGTTTCATGCTAAATATCTTAGCTCTAACTCTTTTGGTTCTTTAAAAGAAGATTTTTTAATTTTTACTACATGCATATATAGGGAAAATCAATAACCCCCCGGGGCGGGGCCAATTTTGACCCCAGGGCTTTTATTTGAACAAACTTGGTAGACACTTATTAGAACATGTTTCATGCTAAATATTTTAGCTCTAACTCTTTTGGTTCTTTAAAAGAAGATTTTATAAGTTTTTACTATATGCATATAGGGAAAATCAATGACCCCCTGGGGCGGGGCCAATTTTGACCCCAGGGCTTTTATTTGAACAAACTTGGTAGACACCTATTAGAACATGTTTGATGCTCAATAGCTTAGCCATAGCTCTTTGAGTTCTTTAAAAGAAGATTTTTTAAGTTTTTACTATATGCATATAGGGAAAATCAATGACCCCCCGGGGCGGGGCCAATTTTGACCCCAGGGCTTTTATTTGAACAAACTTGGTAGACACCCATTAGAACATGTTTCATGCTAAATATCTTAGCTCTAGCTCTTTGGGTTCTTTAAAAGAAGATTTTTTAAGTTTTTACTATAATGCATATAGGGAAAATCAATGACCCCCCGGGGCGGGGCCAATTTTGACCCCAGGGCTTTTATTTGAACAAACTTGGTAGACACTCACTAGAAGATGTTTCATGCCAAATATCTAAGCTCTAGCTCTTATGGTTTTTTAAAAGAAGATATTTAAAGTTTTTTCTTTCTGTTGCCATGGCAACCAGAGTTCTGCATGGAATTAAATTCTTTGAACAATTTTTAAAGGTGACCACCAAAGGGACATTCCTGTGAAGTTTGGATGAAATTGGCTTAGTGGTTTATGAGGAGATGTCATTTAAAGTAAAAGTTTACGGACGGACGGACGCCGGACGGACGCCGGACGAAAAGCGATCACAAAAGCTCACCCTGTCACTTTGTGACAGGTGAGCTAAAAAGAGGGAATACTTTTGATAATATAGAAACTACATGTATAAATATTGTTATGTGTGTCACTGTATAATAATTGTTCAATTATTAGGAGAGAAAATGTGTAAGTGGCAAGACAGATCAGTTTGTAGAACCAGGACAGTATTCCAAGTTTGAGTCCCAGTGAAAGCCGCATGTTACTCTCATTCTATGTGACGTATGTCACATACATAAATCTAGTACATGTATGTTACAGTTCAAAAACCTTTGATTTTATTTTAGATATGGAAGTAGTTCTTTAGCATTAACAATAAGGCGATTGGGACAGTTCTCCTTATACTTTTTATAGAAGACTCTGAAGGTATTTAAGTATACACTGTATTGTGAATAATTTTAGACTGTTGTAAAATGAACAAATATCAAAACATGGCCTCTTTAATATACTTTAATGTTGACTGATCATGCAGTCACAAAATGACTTTTATAAGAAAACTCCTATTTCTAAGAAAAGGGTAAATCTTGCCAGAGTTTATGTCTCTATATTATTAAGGTTCAGGTAAAAAACCCTTAATTATAGCAATGTATCATATTAACTTATGATAAATATTTTGATATAATTATATACATTATGTACATAATAGTTTACCTGACACCACAAATAACATGGCCAGAAAAAAATGTAGAATTATACTACAATATCTATTTTTTGCCGACACATTTAGATTTTACCGCGCAACAAAAGCTGTTACTTGCCCACCTATTATTCAATGAATTTATAACAGTACAGCCTTTAATCATTTGTAATCTCTTTACAATAAAAGGAAGAATTAGCTTTGATCAGAGACAGGCCAAAATAATTTTTTTTAGCTTTACCATTCAAATGTTTCCTTGATATTAATCTGACATTTTCAGTCTCAAGTTATGTTCTTTCTTTTTTACCACGATAAAAATATACTACAACTGTAGAAAACACAGCTGTATATCTAATTTTAGTGTTATTACTATAGATAAGTTGTGATGCTATAATTTCTGCAGTTCAACATTAAGAAAAACCTAAGCCTAGGATAACTAATTACCTCTATTTAAAACTAATTATATAATGTAAAAACTAAATACTATTAATAATTGTGTCAATACATATCAAACAATCTGACCTTATTAGTAATTGTGATCATTCAATTGCAACAATTCATATCAAGTATCAACAAAGGTTGAAAACCATTAAATGTCAAAACTTGTATGTATACTAAGTTTTCTTTTAATAAATCTTGTTGAGAAATAAATCATCAAGGCAATATTCCAACATAACATGTATATCTTTATCTTTTAAAGTTACATAAATCTAGATAGGGAAGGTAAATTTTAGAGGATTCAACATGGTTAAAATTTAAGAAACTTTTATTCAAGACTTTTCATATAAAATATCAAACTGCAAGTAAGTGTAAAGTATGTACAACAAAGCTGTAATCCAGCCTTCCTCATCAAGGGACATTACTTGACACTATATAAGTCAGGAACTGGACATAACTGTGAATTTTTGGGTCAACTTTTCTTTCAAAATTAGTCAAATTCTGATGACGAACAAGTCTTTCATTTGAAGTAAATATCATAAATGATCTTGTGAAATTGTCTGATCAAAAAATTTAGTATAAACAGGAAATTTTAAATTGAAAAAGGGTCAAAACTGTTACAAAATGTATATGTAGTTTGATTTCTGGGAAACAATGTTTTGCATTAAATGAAAGGGAAGCTTACCTTAAACAAGAGGGCCATGATGGCCCTGAAGTTGCTCACCTGTATATAGGCCCCTGGAGCGGGGCCAGTTTAAACCCAAGGGCTTTTATTTGAACAAACTTGGTAGACACCCATTAGAAGATGTTTCATGCTAAACATCTAAGGTCTAGCTGGTCAAGTTTTTTTCTTTACACATATAGTTAAAACAATGACACACCTGGGGCAGGGCCAGTTTTGACCCAAGGGCTTTTATTTGAACAATCTTTGTAGACACTTACTAGAAAATGTTTCTTGCTTAATATCTAAACTCTAGCTATTCGGGTTTTTTCAAAGAAGATTTTTAAGTTTTTGCTATACACGTATAAGGAAAATCAATGACCCCCGAAGCGGGGCCAATTTGACCCCAGGGCTTTTATTACAACAAGCTTGGTAGACACTCACTAGAAGATGTTTCAAGCTTAGTATCTAAACTAGCTATTTGTTTTTTTTTTTAAGAAGATTTTTTAAGTTTTTGTTATACACATATAAGAAAAATCAATGACCCTCGGGGCAGGGCCAATTTTGACCCCAGGGCTCTTATTTGAACAAACTTGGTAGACATCCATTAGAACATGTTTCATGCTAAATATCTTAGCTCTAGCTCTTTGGGTTCTTTAAAAGAACATTTTTTAAGTTTTTACTATATGCATATAGGGAAAATCAATGACCCCCGGGGCAGGCCAATTTTGACCCCAGGGATTTTATTTGAACAAACTTGGTAGACACCCATTAGAGGATGTTTCATGCTAAATATCTTAGCTCTAGGCCTTTGGTTTCTTTACAAGAAGATTTTTAAGTTTTTACTATATGCATATAGGGAAAATCAATGACCCCCTGGGACGGGGCCAATTTTGACCCCAGGGCTTTTATTTGAACAAACTTGGTAGACACCCATTAGAGGATGTTTCATCCTTAATATCTTAGCTCTAGGTCTTTGGGTTCTTTACAAGAAGATTTTTTAAGTTTTTGCTATACACATATAAGGAAAATCAATGACCCCCGAGGCAGGGCCAATTTTGACCCCAGGGCTCTTGTTTGAATAAACATAGTAGACATCCATAAGAACATGTTTCATGCTAAATATCTTAGCTCTAGCTCTTTGGGTTCTTTGAAAGAAGATTTTTTAAGTTTTTACTATATGCATATAGGGAAAGTCAATGACCCCCTGGGGCGGGGCCAATTTTGACCCCAGGGCTTTAATTTGAACAAACTTGGTAGACACCCATTAGAGGATGTTTCATGCTAAATATCTTAGCTATAGGTCTTTGGGTTCTTTTAAAGAAGATTTTTTAGGTTTTACTATATGCATATAGGGAAAATCAATGACCCCCTGGTGGCAGGGCCAATTTTGACCCCAGGGCTTTTATTTGAACAAACTTGGTAGACACTCACTAGAAGATTTTCATGCCAAATATCTAAGCTCTAGCTCTTTGGATTTTTTAGAAGAAGATATTTAAAGTTTTTTCTTTTGGTTGCCATGGCAACCAGAGTTCTGCATGGAATTAAATTCTTTGAACAATTTTCAAAGGTGACCACCAAGGGAACATTCATGTGAAGTTTGGATGAAATTGGCTTAGTGGTTTATGAGGAGATGTCATTTAAAGTAAAAGTTTACGGACGGCCGATGGACGGACGCCGGACGAAAAGCGATCACAAAAGCTCACCCTGTCACTTTGTGACAGGTGAGCTAAACAAGAGGGCCATGATGGCCCTGAGGTCGCTCACCTGTATATAGGCCCCCCACCCCCGGGCCAATTTTTACCCAAGGGCTTTTATTTGTTTATTTGAACAGACTTGGTAGACACCCATAAGAAGATGTTTCATGCTAAACATCTAAGTTCTAGCTCATTGGCTTTTTTAAAAGAAGATTTTTTTAAGTTTTTACTATACACATATAGTTAAAAACAATGACACCCCTGGGGCAGGGCCAGTTTTGACCCCCGGGGGTTTATTTTAACAAACTTTGTAGATATTTACTTAAAGATGTTTCATGCTTAATATCTAAACTCTAGCTATTTGAGTTTTTCCAAAGAAGATTTTTAAGTTTTTGCTATACACATATAAGGAAAATCAATGACCCCCCCCCCCCGGGCGGGGCCAGTTTGGACCCCAGGGCTTTTATTTGAACATTCTTGGTAGACACCCATTAGAACATGTTTCATGCTAAATATCTTAGCTCTAGCTCTTTGAGTTCTTTAAAAGAAGATTTTTTAAGTTTTTACTATATGCATATAGGGAAAATCAATGACCCCCTGGGGCAGGGCCAATTTTGACCCCAGGGCTTTTATTTGAACAAACTTGGTAGACACTCATTAGAAGATGTTTCATGCTAAATATCTTAGCTCTAGCTCTTTGAGTTCTTTAAAAGAAGATTTTTTAAGTTTTTACTATATGCATATAGGGAAAATCTATGACGCCCTGGGCGGGGTCAATTTTGACCCCAGGGCTTTTATTTGAACAAACTTGATAGACATTCACTAGAAGATGTTTCATGCCAAATATCTAAGCTCTAGCTCTTATGGTTCTTTAAAAGAAGTTTTTTAAGTTTTTACTATACGCATATAGGGAAAAATCAATGACCCCCGGGCGGGGGCCAATTTTTACCCCAGGGCTTTTATTTTGAACAAACTTGGTAGACATTTTACTAGAAGATGTTTCATGCCAAATATCTAAGCTCTAGCTCTTACGGTTCTTTAAAAGAAGATTTTTTAAGTTTTTACTATATGCATATAGAGAAAATCAATGACCCCAGGGGCGGGGCCAATTTTGACCCAGGCTTTATTTGATCAAACTTGGTAGACACCCATTAGAACATGTTTCATGCTAAATATCTTAGTTCTAGCTCTTTGGGTTCTTTAAAAGAAGATTTTTTAAGTTTTTACTATATGCATATAGGGAAAATCAATGACCCTCCCCGGGCGGGGCCAATTTTGACCCAGGGCTTTTATTTGAACAAACTTGGTAGACACTCACTAGAAGATGTTTCATGCCAAATATCTAAGCTCTAGCTCTTATGGTTTTTTAAAAGAAGACATTTAAAGTTTTTTCTTTTGGTTGCCATGGCAACCAGAGTTCTGCATGGAATTATATTCTTTGAACAATTTTTAAAGGTGACCACCAAAGGAACATTCCTGTGAAGTTTGGATGAAATTGGCTCAGTGGTTTATGAGGAGATGTCATTTAAAGCAAAAGTTTACGGACGGACGGACGACGGACGGACGCCGGACGGACGGACGCCGGACGAAAAGCGATCACAAAAGCTCACCCTGTCACTTTGTGACAGGTGAGCTAAAAAGGGTTCAACTTCAACACAGACATTGAAATTAACTGAAAATTAGTTTTACAAGTCAGTTTTTAGTAATAAATGGATGAAAATAATTTGAAGTGTGACATACCTTCTTCAACAGATAGGGAGCGTCAACATTTAACCTACATCGTCTCTCTACATCATGTATAGCAACCATCTTCACTCTTATATTTTTCTATACGATATCACTACCCAGAAATACCGGGATCATTTTACATGTCGGAAACCTCTTTTCATATGCCTGAAAGTAAATTAATACTAGTATTACTAAAATTCTTGACAGATGTCAATGAAAATTACTACTAGAAATATCTCTCTTATATGCCTGGTAATGAAATAAAACTAAAGGTTGCATGTAAAACACTAAGCAGGAATTTTCTAAAATCATTAATTATGACACCTCACCTGGGTTTTTTCTAGTTCATGTGTTCTTTAAATATAAAAATGTTAATGTAAAAATTATTTATAAACAGTTACATACTTTTTATATATTATTTGTAACCGTCATTTTCAGTTTTTATGGCGACGGAAATTGTAAAATGTTTATGCCTTTTGAAATAAAATCTTGAACCTTGAATCTTATATGGAACCTTCTGAGATTCTGTTTATAAAAAAGTTTTGTTTTTTCCTTTGCAAAAATTACTCAAAAACTAAAGAAAACATTTTGCAACAACCTTCTGGTAATTTTTATCTCTGCCTGGAAGACTCTTAAAATATTGAAATATTACACTTCAGACACATGCAAATCCTTATTCAAAATGCTACAACAACAACAACAAATAGTGTGAGATTATATACTGAGATAGTACAGTACTACTCCCCCATTCTTCTACTAGACAAACTAATAAAACCAGGGTTGTCATTAACATTTTTTGCAGAAGGTTTGTTTTGAACTTGAGGCGGTCATTTCTGTCTTTATCATGCATAACAAAGAGTGTTTTCTTAATTTTGAGGCGGCCCAGAATGCATTTGAGACAGGCATTTTGGCCTCCTGCCGCCTCTTAATGACAACCCTGAAAACAAAACTAATAAAACAAAATAATTGCAAAAAAATGATAGAGACAGTTCAAGGATTGAACCTCTTTTGTACAAATTAATGGAATTAGTATAAAACATGAAAATAATCATAATTTGTTAGCCTTTGATGAGGCCATAAAATTGTCTGTAACTATTATCCACTCCAAATTATAGGTCTGGCAACATTGTTAGGTTTTTTTTTAAACAGAACAAAAGATAGCATTATTTGATGAACCAATATAAGAAAATATCTTAACATGAATGAGTGTTGTGAAAGCCTCTTCTACTTCCAAGTTTTACCCTATTAATATATGATTATACTATTTCAGATGTATCAAGTGCCCCCATAATGCATTCTTTAAGTTCAATGATTTTATATATACATGTATATGTTAGTTTGCTCTCAGTGACCCCATGAAATATCCTCACTTTTAACTACAATCAAAAACCTTATATTATTTTCCTGCTGTTTAGTTTCATAATTACCGGTAAACACAATTTTAGTACAATCATAATTTGGATTATACAACAGAAAAATGCTCTTTTTATTGAATTGTATAACTTTATAACCTTAAACAACATCAATAATTTTAAAGATAAAACAAGCTCATCATGATAAATCATATTGAAAATCCACGGTATATAACCCTTAACATGCTTAATATCTATAAGTGGACTTATCAAAATACAAATCAAAATACAGAGTATATATATAAACACATGTAAATGTACTGACTCACAAGAATAGCAAAGGCAGGGATTTATTAAGCTGTCGTCAGCAGGCCAGAGGTTTATTATGTATTTTAGGGAGATAACATTATATGATCATGACTATCAAAGCTAAATTTTCTTTCACAACAAGCATGATACTTGAATGTACATGTACTATCATAAATAAACAAAAACTTCTTTCAATCCCCTCCCCTTTTGAAGCCCCAAATAGTGCAAAAAATGCCCAATTTAGGCCCCAAACACTGTTTTTCATTCGAAAAATGTTGTTCAAAAAATTGATCACTTTTGACTAACATGTAACCAACCCTGAAAAGCCTTTTACTCTATCTCAATCTTTTGAAAAGTTACAGCACTTTGAAATCAGTTTTGATGGAAAAAACAATGCAAAATAGTTATTTTTGGAAATTTTGAGATGTCTCCCCTTTGACATGGTAATAGGAAATTTAAGATTGAGCATGCTGTTACAAAGGCTATGGTTCACTCAACATTTGTGACATTATTATTATTATTATCATTTCATTTGGCATGCCTTTGTTCTTATTGCAGGATCAGTTAACACTGGATAGTTTGTCTGCAAATTTTGCGTTGTTAACTTATTAGGTTACAATTTTACTACTTGACTATTGGACAATGTAACTTATGTTACCATTCTATTCAAACAGTTAGACAAATCACCCACATTTATTGTTGACAATATCACAATTGAGTCAAATATATGCCAAAAAGTGGGTCTGATGTTCGTTTGACCAGATATCTCAATTATAAGAACTTCAACTTGGGATAAACACACTGGCGAAATACATTTATGATTAGAAACTTTTTAATCTTCTTTCATTGAGCTCCTTTTTCAACTTGTCCATTGGCAAGAAGAATTCTCAAAAGCCAATAGTTTACATCTAACTATCCATGATTCCATGAGTGGCCATGATATGTTACCCATAGCATTTTATAGTGCTAGTTTGATACACTGTATTTTCTTATGATCCAAGCATTCCATGTTAAAGAAATTTGGCAGATATATTCAATTCAATTTGATGTTTAAAAATATCAGATTGTTTTTTTTTCTTAACAAACATTTGATGAGTAAGAAACTGTGTTGACCTAGAAGCAGTAGGACAAGGACGGATTTAGGGCACCAGGCGATACTGCCTTTCATATTTTGTTTAAAACTGGGTGTGCAACAAAATATTGTGTCATACTTGCAAAGAATCTTCTGGTATATTGTGAAGTCAAAGGCAATGTGGGTCCAAGCTTTGGCTTTTTGGGCCATAAACTTCATGTGTATATTTAAAATAAATATTTGAAAAAAAAAGCAATCAAAAATATGTATATTTCTAGAACTTAAAATTTTCAGTGTCATTTCTACTAGCTGGTCGCCACCATTTTTAATGTAACTCAAAGTAACTCGCAACTTTTCTCATAAGAATTATCATGGAGGTGTTCCGATTTTAAAACAGAACATACTGGCCCATACTGCCAGCTAAAAGTTCTAGTGTACATGAGTCACATACGTCTAGCCTATACGCACTGCTGCAGATAGCCGAACAGCATTTTTTCAATGATGATGTCAGTAACTTGCAAGTCTTAAATTACATTTTTTACTAGGGATTAAACGATGATCGAGTATAAACGAAAATTGATCGTTTATAGAACCGATCAGCGATGATCGATTACAAAGTTTAACTAGAGGATGCTTTTGTAAAAAAGCGCATGTCTCCCCCACTGCACTGTGACCTTGACCTTTGACCTACTGACCCCAAAAACAATAGGGATCATCTGCTCTATAAGACCAATCATCCTATGAAGTTTGAGGGCTGTAGGTCAAAAGGAACTCTAGTTATCATCCGGAAACGAGAAATTGACCAACGGTCACTGTGACCTTGACCTTTGACCTACTGACCCCAAAAACAATAGGGATCATCAGCTCTATAAGACCAATCATCCTATGAAGTTTGAGGGCTGTAGGTCAAAAGGAACTCTAGTTATCATCCGGAAACGAGAAATTGACCAACGGTCACTGTGACCTTGACCTTTGAACTACTGACCCCAAAAAACAATAGGATCATCTGCTCAATAAGACCAATCATCCTATGAAGTTTGAGGTCTGTAGGTCTGAAGGAACTCTAGTTATTCATCCGGAAACGAGAAATTGACCAACGGTCAGTGTGACCTTGACCTTTGACCTACTGGACCCAAAAAAAACAATAGGGATCATCAGCTCTATAAGACCAATCATCCTATGAAGTTTGAGGGCTGTAGGTCAAAAGGAACTCTAGTTATCATCCGGAAACGAGAAATTGACCAACGGTCACTGTGACCTTGACCTTTGACCTACTGACCCCAAAAACAATAGGGATCATCAGCTCTATAAGACCAATCATCCTATGAAGTTTGAGGGTTGTAGGTCAAAAGGAACTCTAGTTATCATCCGGAAACGAGAAATTGACCAACGGTCACTGTGACCTTGACCTTTGAACTACTGACCCCAAAAACAATAGGGATCATCAGCTCTATAAGACCAATCATCCTATGAAGTTTGAGGGTTGTAGGTCAAAAGGAACTCTAGTTATCATCCGGAAACGAGAAATTGACCAACGGTCACTGTGACCTTGACGTTGACCTTTGAACTACTGACCCCAAAAACAATAGGGATCATCTGCTCAATAAGACCAATCATCCTATGAAGTTTGAGGTCTGTAGGTCTAAAGGAACTCTAGTTATCATCCGGAAACGAGAAATTGACCAACGGTCAGTGTGACCTTGACCTTTGACCTACTGACCCCAAAAACAATAGGGATCATCAGCTCTATAAGACCAATCATCCTATGAAGTTTGAGGGCTGTAGGTCAAAAGGAACTCTAGTTATCGTCCGGAAACGAAGAATGGACGGACGGACGGACGGACGGACAGGGCAAAAACAATATGTCTCCCCCCGAGGTGGGGGAGACATAATAATCGATTATCGGTAATTTATTTTCTTGCTGTTACTTAAGTGACTCACTGTATTATAAAAACACTAAATTAAAGCCAGTTTTGGTTGAAACAATAATTTTCATTCAATTGAATATGAAAGTATACTGGTGACCATGGAGTTAATAGTTGACAGTGAGGCATGCTAGTTTAAAGGTATACTATGCTCAAATTTGACATTAGAAAATATTTAAAATTGCTACACAGTCTTTTTGTAAATATAAAATAAATATGTTTTGACTTCACACAAAGAAGATATGTTATAAAATTATTCTACACACTAAAGGTGGTTGCAATATCAATATTTAGTGTCATTAAAAAAATTGCAGTTTTGTAAAGAAAGGACCAACTAAACTTGTTCCCATACATAGTTTATTCATTGCTTTTTTGAAAAGTGACACATAATAATTTTAATGAATTTATTTGATAAAAATATTTTACTCAAGGATGAGCATAGTATATCTTTAAACTTATTTATTTCAGTTGATAAAGTGGTGGTTACATGCATGGAAATGGAATTCTTATAAATATTAAAGCATGATATGAACATTGTACACATTTACTTTGTTATTGTTATTGTTAATGTTTCGATTATATAATCGATGATTGATCGAAAAGGGTTGTTCGATTATTTTCGATGATCGATTATGATTTTTGTCCGATTAAGAAACCTTATTTTTTACAAAGATTAAACGAATGATAATATAGGTATAATATATTTATTCTAAATATTTTTATGGATGATATTCTGACAGCCATTTATATTATGACAAGATATCTGTTAACAGTTATAGATCTATCAGAAACAAATTCACCTTTAATTAAAAGTAGTTTTTGTCAGCCAATGTAAATTTTCAATTTAATTTTGTGTTTTTTACAAGTTATAATTATCAAAAATATTTTGTAATACTCTCACTACCGCTGGAAATTGACCAACTTACTTATAATTGACCCGATAGCGTGCTTAATATTCAATTGTGAAAAACAGCTGCTGCTGAGCTTCATCATTAAAATAAATTTTCAATACTAGCTAAAAGTGATCAAGATAAAGTTTTATTACAAATTTTTCGTATTCCATAATATTATATAGATCTATATTGTCCATCAGGGATTTTTTTGGGGTTACTTTATAGCCATTATTCATAATTGGGTCATATTCCCAATTGAAAATATTATTATTATTTTCCCAATTGAAAGTTACAAAATAAAAATATTGAATAACAAATTCTAAAATCTTTGAAAATAAGGGCTGTAATGTTTGAAGATGCCATCCTAAACAGTGATTGTTTGCAGTCATTTAATTACTGCAAAATTTAAGTCATGTATTTTTTCCCAATTTTGTACAAAACATCGCTGAAATTCCCAATTCCATGGGTATGGATCTGTCATGATCATGTTCTCAAAATCCTGGAAAAAATCCCTGGTCCATAGAAATCAGTTTAATAATTATAAATCTTTGTGTAGAATATTAGAGGTGCGCAGTTTAACCGGTATACCGGTAAACCATGGTCCGAGACATCTGCGGTACATACCGCGGTACAGACCTGGAAAACCGGTACTTTTAGCTCTAATTTAAAGCAATTACAGATCCGTAAAATGTACTAAATTAAAAAACTTTCCTGTTGTATATGTCAATATTTCTTTGAATTAACCTTTTTGCAAACGATTTTCGCCGACTGCATGGAGTTTAATGTATATCTGTGCCGACTGTTATCATTCTTCGATAGTTCTTAGTGAAAATTAAATGCTTTATCGATTACCGCATGTAAGCCAGAATTGTCGACTTGCATGATCTCAGTTGAAGAAGCAAGAATTGTCGACTTACATTTACTTGTCCAAATATCGCTTATTTGATACCAAAACTAATCGTAAAGATTGATCATTCATGAGGGCATTACTTGCATAAAATTAGAGTGTTACTATTTTAAGTATTTATATAAATAGCGACCAATCAGGTTAGGTGTTTTCCTTACGTCACGCACTTACTGCATGCGCATGGCAATTAACTAATTATAGAACGGCGTAGAAACTGGATTAAAAGTAATGTTCGTTCAACTAATGAATATTAATTAAGCAGTAACATGGTCAGCTGTTTTCTATGTGATAATTTCAATTTGCTTTTGGGGTACATGTTTGTTTTGGTTTCTGACACAGATTAATTAAATACTTAGCTCTTGCAATAAAAAAATTACAATAGCAGCTGGGACTCTTCTATAAAATTAACCGACAAATAAATATTTGTCATCGGCTAACATGCATAAATTTGACCTATTATTTTATTAATCAATAAGCAATAAAAACATTTTATTTTTCCATTTTAACTAAACTGTGCAATTTATTTAAGAGTTGTTAAATGTGAAAGAGACCAATATGAAATAATAAAAAAACAAGAACTGATCCATGACCCAATTAATTTATGATTGTCAACATGCGAATGTACCTGATTAAAAAAAGTTAAATGATGCTTTAGATCTGCTTAGATTTAATACGGGAAGTCAAAGTCTTTGGCTTTGGCTTGCCCGGCTATAGACTACATGTGTATATTTAAAAGAAAATTCGAATTAAAAAAAAAAAAAAATATATAGAATTCTATACCTATCAATGAAATTTTCAGTGTCAGTTCTAGATAGGCGCCGCCATTTACAATGTAACTCAATGATAAAAGGCGGTGTATTCCGATAACGTAACAAATCTCAACTTTTCGGATTAATAATAATAGTCGAGTGTTCCGAGTGAAAACGGAAGTGGGTACATATAATACCGAATGACACCTTTAAAACAGAAAAATGAAAGGATTTTTTACCGACTTCCCCGTTCATAGGCTTTGCCTATTTTCATATTATTTGAAATTCTATACCAGCCTACCTTGATACTTATTTTAGAGATAAAAATTAACCTATAGCGTACAATGAAAATCTGTGGTATACCGCGGTTTATACCGTGGTTTTTAGGAAAAAAACGTGGTATACCGTGGTATTTTCTTGCTGGCGGTACCCAACTCTATAGAATATAGAAACACAAGTTTGCATATTTATTATTGTTTTAGGTTATCTATTTTAAAAATGCTGTATGGCTAGCCTTAACAGTGCATATAATTATGCTAGTTGTATGTGACTCAAATACACTAACAGTAGCAATATGGGACAGCAGGGCCACCCACTGCCTTTAAATTATAAAAATTTTTTTTTCATCTGACCCCCGTTCATAGGCTTTGCCTACTTTCATATAAGATATAGTTAAGAAATAATGAAAAATAGACACCTACCGCCATAACGATTTCAAAGGGGTGTTTGTAAACCCTCACAGGGGATTGGTACTTGTGAACCATTCTTAGTTGTGGGTGGGGTGACTTCCAAGACAACAAAAATAATATATTCCTGTCAGCTAATCTTTATGTTCATCAATAAAGTTTCCATGTCTTATGATTAATTTAATATAACTTAGCGAAATGAAAGGTATATACTACTCCGATCTCATTCCAAAGTTGTAGAAATTGAATATTTTTTCTTGACAAATTCTAAATTTATTCGCTAAGATGCGAACCGTTATACTTTGTAATCGTAAAAATCACTATCTGTCAAAGTTACTGATACACCGTTTTGATGTCAACACTATCAGTGCACGTGTGTATTTTTCGGTGGAGGCTATATGACATCCCTTTCCTGGAGTAAGGCGGAGTTTACTATTATAAGCGTTTTTTTTACCGCGAACGTTAAAGAGCGTCTGAGTGAACGCTGCTATAGAGAATGGAAAGGGACGTAAATGTGCGAAATGTACTTTTATTTCTCCATTTAAAAAAGAAAACTAATTATATCGCAATATTAGATCTACGTTGAATTGAAACAAAATAAATAAGTCAAGTTATGTTTTCAAAGCAACTTATAGCATCACGAAACAATATGTGCGTGTCTCTATATAATAACGCTAATAATTGTGAAATTGTATACTTTTAGTTGCTTTGTATATTTATGCACTTACAAAACACATTATGATATGACTATTATTAAGTGAATTTACATAAATTGTCGTCATTTGAGGTGAAGGCAAACCAATTTTTTTAAAGGGTTCAATCAATTTCACCAATAAATAGTTTGTCTTGGGTAAAATAAAGGCGTAAACCCGTGTTGGAGGTCACCTGCCACGAGTACCTGAATAAAGTGCAATCTAACTTGAGATGTACATGCTTCCGAATGTATCACAATAATAAGTAATTGTAGGTAATCAATTACACCCCCAACGCATGTTACCTGTAATTATTAAACATGAAAACAGTTCGCCCATGATCTTATGATAAGAGTATATATCAATGACGACAACCCAATATATGGAGGTTCACCTTTTTTTATACCCTTAAAGATCATATAAAGTGTATAGGCCTACCGGGTTAGACTGTAAACTGAATGATGTATCTCTAGTAAAAAGTGCATTGTTAAATGCAATTCTGACAGCCAGTATCTGGATGAGACAAGTTTAATGTCTGCAATGCTAAAATCATGTACTTTACTTGTATATTAACTCCATTTATTCTATTACGTGTATAGCCATTATATGAACCTGTTTTTTTTTTTTACAAATAATGCAAGTTTAGGAATAGTGAACTTTTGATCATAAATGAGGTTATGAAAATAGTGACAATTATGTTAACAACCAATATACGGATGATTAATGTCTGTCGGGTTTAAAATTTTAAAATCTACATGTTATACATTACTTTACAATCTTCTGTATATAACATGGTACTTAATAACTAAGATTACGTTAAGAAACATGTAAATTTGGGTAAAAGGCACAACCCGCTTTTGGAGGTAACTGCTTCGATGCCTGGACTGAAGTGCAATACATAATTTAAGCTACAGTCTCACTTACATCCCGGCAAAGCCCCCGGTAGACGTCCAGGTGATCTGGGAACGGCCGGAATACATCCATAACTCTGCAGCAACGTCCGGGCCATGATCCTGAACATCTGGCATTCGACCCCGGAAATAAAAAAAAATATTTAATATCACCGGGTGGTCCGCGGGATAACCCGGGGGGGGAGTATTTAGTTTTTGCGGCTTCATCCTGAGCTCTGCCGGGAACGACCGGGGTTTTACGAGGAAAGCACCGTAGCTCTTCGGCAAAAACCAGGGTATGTGATTCCGGGGTATGATATAATAGCGGTGAGCTACCGGCAGAGCCCTTGTGAATGCTGGCAGAGCCCCGGAGAATGCCAGCAGAGCCTCGGAGAATGCAGGCAGAGCCCCGGTGGATTGACGATGGAGCTAAGGTTGATCCCGGTAGAGCCCCTATAAGCCCGGCTTCATTCCAAAAGAACACGGACAATTGCGATGATTGCACTTGTTTGTATACCTCTTCCCATTTCAATTCTATCCAGTCTGCTGTAAGGATTTTTCAGAAAATCATCATACATTACTGTTCTTCTATATTAAATAAAAAATATGTATTGATCAATGTAATCATGTAATCATGTTCGCGCGTTTTCAATCCACTGGGATTCCTACGGGGGCCGCTCTGCTGGATCGTCCTGGCTCTGCCTGGATCGACCGGGGCTCTGCATGGGTCAACCTTAGGCTCTTCCAGCGTTCATTCCGGTAGCGACACATTATGATATGACTTATCAATTAAGTGAATCTTACATAAATTGTCGACATTTTGAGGTGAAGGAAAACCAATGCTTCTAAAGGATTCAACCAATTACACAATAAATAGTTTTGTCTTTGGTAAAATGAAGACGACAACCACGTGTATGGAAGGTCACCTGCCCAGTTACCTGTATAAAGTGCTATCTAAATTTAGAGATCGTATATGCCTTTCAAAACGTATCACCAAATTAATAAGTTAATTGTAGGTTATCATTAACACTTCCTTTAAAACGCGAATTGTTACCTGTCAAAATATTAAACCATGAAAAACAGTTCGCCATGATCTGAATATAGTATATATTCAATTACGACACACCAATAAATGGAGTTCATCTCTTTCGGAAAAAAGTCAGTAATTTTCCTTTAGAGTATAGGCCTACCGCGGTCAGACTGTAAAACATGATTGAGTATCACTAGAAAAAGATCATTGTTAAATGCAATCCTTGACTGCCAGTATCCTGGATGTGGAGACAGTCTTATGATCATGTATATCACTTCATCCTATTAGTGTTAGCCATTATTAGTAATAATGCAAACAAGTGGCAATTATGAATAGCCGAACTTTTGAATTCATAAAATTGAGGTTCTGAAAAACAGCTGAACAATAAAATATTATGTAACAAACCATATACGGACTGTAAGGTCCTTGACGGTTTAAATTTTAAAATCACATGTTATATACATTATACTTTTTACAATCTTCTGCTTGGTTATACATATGTACTTAATAAGCCTAAGATTACGTTAAGAACCATGAAATTTGAGTAAAAGGACAACGCCGCATTTTGGAGGTCAACTGACTTCGATGCCTGACTGAAGCCTGCAATACATAAACTTACATAATTTACATGTTATACCTTTCTTTGGGAAAAGGAGAAAGGAGTGTTTTACAACTTCACACTGCATGAATTGGCTGAATGTTGGTTTGAATCGGTTAATAAGCATTAAGATCGGGGTAGGGGGTGGGGAGAGAGAATAACATGAAAATTTGTGGATTGAATCCATGGTTTATCCATAGACACAGTGTTTATATCGGCCATTTTAATGTCTCAATCTTTCCCTTTAATGTGCTACTTCTTAGACGGGAGAAGAAAACTGGAGAAAAATACCGTTTAAAATCGAAATCAATATAATACTTTGAACTATGTTGTGCTTTCAATCAGCAATTCGACATAGTGTGTGTCTGTGTGTGCGTTGTGCAGCGCCTGTGTGTGAGTATCAGTTTTCACTTTCAATGCAAATTTAACGTATTAACGTATAAAATAAGATTACTAAAAAAGGACACGTTGTAAAGATCCCAATCATTATACAACAACAATTATATATTTCGAACGACAACCCACTTTTTGCGACGTCAACCTCTTCGGTGCGCCGAACGACTGAAGAGCGATATATACGCTAACAGCATATTAGAGGTTTATAACTTACACTGCTTAAGACCTGCTTGAATCTCGTTTGAAATACGTTTAATAAACATTGCAAATGTAAAATAAATAAGTTAGGAACTGATAGGGTTTCATGAAATGACCGTCAATAATTATTATCTACCTGCATTTTACTGGAAGATTTTTATTTATTGACTTTGCCAACTACATTAATTAGCAGGTATAAATGCTATCCAGTCAAATACAATAAATATAAATTTCGCTTTCCAGGGTAAATCACACATGACGATAACCCATGTAAGGAGGTCACTTAGCCTTCATTGCCTGAATAAAAGTCTCTGATAAAGAGCTGAACGTGTTGATCAATTTCAATTAACAATAATTTAGGTTATCCCTTATTACTGCTTAAATCCTGTTCGAATGCCCCTTTTGACTGCTACCTGCAAGAGTATATAGGTATATAACTACCTTAGACTACAAACAATATATGGATGGTCAACTTCCTTCTTTATAATGAAATTAAATATACCGTGCTAATTAATGAAATCCGGTTAGATAGAAGCAAATGGTTTATCCTTTTAGGGAAAAAAAAAAACTTAAATAATTGTATTGCCAAAGGCTTTGGTGACAAACCGCATCTAGATGTCTGATATTCCTATAAAGTAATACATTATGTACGACTTATAACGCGAGGAAGATGAAAACTAGAGAAAAAACGTTTTAAAATTTTGATTTATCAATTTAAAGACAATGAACTATGTTGGCTTAGAAAACAGCCAATGACGATATGTATATAAACATAGCAAATTTCAAATTTCTTGAGTGGTAATATGGGTCTGAAAAACATAACGGCAAACCAGAAAAAAAAGCCGATATATGTATGTCAGTGTGTGTATATGTATGTTTTGTTGTCTGTTGTCTGTTTTATGTAAAACAAAGAAAATACACACCCATGTTTGGTGGCTTGGTAAGCTGCTTTAGTGCTTGAATAAAGCTGCATTCACTTGTACTGCCTAAATCGGCTTATGTCTTCAATGACTCTTTCACCAATACTCAATTAACAAAGAACGTGGCAGAATTCTTACAAAAAAGATGGTGTCAAGAACTCACGACAACCAATATATGGAGGCACAGATTTAGCTCTATGATGGAGGTATTTTTTACCGCCTGTTCATCTACATATAAAACGGTGATTTAAAAATCATTGAGTTTCTTCATTAAGCATGCTCGTTGTCTGGAAAATTTTAAAAACAAACATCACGGTGCATATCCATATCGGTACCCTCTTTGCGAAATCTGCTCAAACGGTACCCTCTCTTGAAACATACACAGGTCATTCTCTGCTAAAAACAAACCAGCGATGGATAACAACCAGTAAAATTTCATTGTGTAATAACAAAAGGAGGTATGACATGTAGAAAAGATGTATACCACGGAACACTAGAATGTTTTATTTATGTGCTGATTTGTCATGTGGCCCGATTTTCATGTACTACAACTTCACAATAAGCTACAAAAAATCGACATGTCTTGTATCGTCCATCACCTCGACATATATTGTTCGGGCTGAAATGAACCTGTGTGATTATTATGATGCATCATACATATTTAATATGTTCATATTCATATCATATTCCGACAAAATGGCAGTATATTGTCAAAAATAAATGAAAAAATTAATAAAAAACCCTACTTTCGGTTTTGCAGCGGCACGGGGGACTACCTATCTTCATTTGAATTCTTATATCAACAGGTACCCTCTCATTTTTTAACACATAGGTACCCTCACAAAGCGCGACATGGAACAAAAAACAACTTATTTCATGCTTCCAGTGTTTTTACTTAATATATCAGATGATTATATTCTGAATAAACCACTAGTGAAATTTAAACAAGAGGGCCATGATGGCCTGAAGTCGCTCATCTGTACATAGGTCCCCAGGGCGGTGCCAGTTTAAACCTCTGGGCTTTTATTTGAACAACTTTGGTAGACACTCACTAGAAGATGTTTCACTGCCAAATATCTAAGCTCAAGCTCTTTGGGTTTTTTTTTTTTAAAAGAAGATATTTAAAGTTTTTTCTTTCGGTTGCCATGGCAACCAGAGTTCTGTATGGAATTAAATTCTTCTTGAACAATTTTTAAAGGTGACCACCAAAGGAACATTCCTGTGAAGTTTGGATGAAATTGGCTTAGTGGTTTATGAGGAGATGTCATTTAAATTAAAAGTTTATGGACGGATGGACGCCGGACGGCGCTGGACGAAAAGCGATCACAAAAGCACAAAAGGTGAGCTAAAAATATAATTTTCACTGTAGCCGGACTACTTTTTCCCCTCATTGCACCCCAATTACAAAGAAACACAGTTATTTCCCAACAATAGACATGCATGTGAACACAACAACAACAAATAATAATAAAAGGGGTGTCTGCTACACTTAAAACAGAATATTGCAGAAGAATTTTATTGTTCAGGCTAGTATCTGATGATTTATTTGACATGGAAAATAATCAAAAAGATCAAGATGATGATGTTTTTAGACAAAATTCTCCAAAGCTAGGGCAGTGTTAACAAAAAATAATGCAACAGCTAAAAAAAATTGGTTTGGGGAACAAGCCAAAGGAAGCAAAAAACCTTGATGTTTCTACATTAAACAAAATGTATGACTAAACAAAATGTCGGAGGAAAACCCGCTATTCAAAAAATTTCAAAAGGGGGTGTTTCAGGAGTATAAAAAATGCTACCTATTAAATACATAAAATTGTCCAAAAAGAAAAACTTTTCAATTTTCAATCTTCCCTTCTATTTTGGAGAGAAAAGCTTCTGCAAAAACTTACCAAGAATTATAGTAAAAAAAAGGGGCATAATTATGAAAAAAAAAGAAAAATAGATTTTTTTGGGATTGACAATCATTTTAGATAATACAGAGACCAATTTTTAAGTTTAAACCCATTCCCTTCAGTAGTTATGGATACCCAGTTAATGCAAAACTTAACCAAGAATTCTAATGAAAAAGGGCATAATTTTTTTAAAAAAGCAAATAGAGTTATGGGATTTGTGCCATCATCTTAAAATAAACAGAAAAAAATGTGTGAATTTAAAATCCATTCCCTTTTCATAGTAGGGGAATACCAGTTTAAATGAAAAAAATTTAACCCAAGATTTCTAATCAAAAAAGGGGCTATTATGTAAAAAAGCAAATCGGGTTTGGGGATTGTCCCAATCATTTTAGATAAAAGGAGAACAAGTGGTAAATTTCAAATTTTCCCCCTTCTATTTAGGGAGATACCAGTTCATAAAAAAATTTTAACCAAAAAAATTTCCCCTAAGCCCAAAAAAAGGGGGCCCAATAATTTTTTAAAAAAAAGCCAAATAAAGGTAAAGAAGGGGGACTTTGCCCAACCCACCCTTTAGATAACCCCAACAAGAAAAAAAGGGGGGGTGTGAATTTTTTCCAAAATCCCTTCCCCTTCAGTATTTTTATGGAGATCCCAAAGTTAAAACATAAAAAAAAACCTTTTAACCCCAAAAAAATTTTTCCAAAAAGTCGAAAAAGGGGAAAAATAATTTTTAAAAAAAACCCAAATCAAAAAATTTTTGGGAAAATTTTTGGGCCAACAATCTTAAAGAATCACAAGAAAAAAAGTGGGTGAAAATTTTTTAACCCCTTTCCCCTTTTAGAAATTTAAAGGAAGGTTTCCCCAGTTTTTTTTACATAAAAAAAAATTTAAAACCAAAAATTTTCCCTAAGCCCGGAAAAAAGGGGCAAAAATTAAATGAAAAAAAGAAAAATCAAAAAAAATTTTAGGGGGTTTTGTTCCCAAATTTCACCCTTTAAAGATAATCAAAAAAAGAGAAAAAATTTGTGTAAAAGTTTCAAACCCCATTCCCTTTCAGAAAATTTTAATGGAGATCCCAAACCCCTTTACATAAAAAAAAATTTAAAAACCCCGGGGGAAAGGGGCCCGGAAAACCCCCGGGGGGGGGGACCCGCAAAATGGGGGGAAATTTGGAAATTAAAAGCTCCTTTAAAATTTTCTGCAAATAGTCCCCGCAAAAAAAACCTTTAAAAGGGGTTACGAGAAAAACCAAAAGGGAACCCCTTAAATTTGAAACTAAAAATTTTTTTGGGAAAAAGCCCCGGGGAAACCTTTGCTGGGAAGAGGGTTCAACTTTTTTTTGGATTGGGGCCCCCCGGAATGGCCCACAAAAGTATTTTAAAAAATTTTTTGAAAAAAGGAAAGGAAAAAACCTAAAAAAAAAGGAGGGGGTTTTAGTTACCCCCCCAAACCCCAAAATTTTTAACCTTTTTAACGGATAAAAATTTTTATTTTTTTTCTTTTTTCTTTTTAAAGTTACCCAAAAAAAAAATATTTAAAGCCAAGGTAAAATTGAAAAAAATCCCTTGAAAAAAAAAAATTAAACCCAAAATAAAAGGGGTAACACTCCCCCTTTTTTAAAAAACGGGTATTTTTTTTAAATTTTTAAAATTTCCCCCTTTAAACTTTTTTAAAAAAAATTTAAAATTGCCCGCAAGTTTTACTATAAATTTTTTTTAAAAAAAAAATCTATTATCCTAAAAAAAAAAAAATTAAAAAAATAATTTTAAAATTAAAAAAATTAAAATTTTTTTTGGGTTTTTAAAGGGAAAAATAACATTTTTCAAAACAAAAACAACGGGCTACCCAAAACGGGGGCCCCTTTAAAACCCCGGGTTTTCCCCCCCCCCTTTGCTAAAAAAAAAAAACAAAAATATTCAATAAACTTGAACAAATTCGGGATAAACTATTTTAAAATTTTTTTTTGGCCCCTTAAAAATTGGGGTTAAATATTATAATTTTTAAACAGGAAATTTTTTTTTTTTTCAGTGTTTTTGATAAAAAATTTTTTATTTCAAAAGTGCCCACCAAATTTTTCAACAATTTTTTTTCCCCAAGATTTTTTTTTTCTTTTTTACATGTAAGAAACCAAAAAATTTCTTACTTTTTTTTTGCCCTGGAAAAAAGTGAATTTATATTTGATAATTTTCCAAAAAGTAAAAAATTATAATTGAAAATTTTTTAACTGAAAGCCGGCTAAAATTTTGAAAATGCGGATAAAAAATAATAGCGAGCCGACGAGCTCCCCAAAACCCGCCCTCGCAAAGCGAGCTTTAGGTAAGCGAGCCCCTCTAATGGATGGTTTTGAAAACTTTGCCCCCAAAAGTTCCCAAATTGGAACATCGAAACCCCTTTCCAAATTTTAAAAAAGAAACAAAATAAAACGAGGGAATTCTGACTGAAAACGGATTGAACACTCTTTTGGAAAAACCAAAATTGGACAGGGAACCAAAAAAACGGAAGCTGTGTATAAAAAATGAAAGTCGAAGGTGCCATTTTGTTTAAATCTGATAAAAAAAAACAATTTTTTTTGGGCCCCGAATTTTTTTGGGGAAAAAATTTATTTGGGAATGAAAAAAAAATTTGTCCCTAACTAAGAAAATTCCCCCGAACACCAATTCTTTTTTAAAGTCTTTTAACGCGCTCCAACTTTTAAAGTATTGTTAAGTGACGTCACAATTTTACCCCAAACGGGCCGGGGCAAAAAAACAAATAAAAGTCGCTTTTTTAAAATGTCGAAAAAGTGTTTTAATTTTTTACATTTTTTTCCCATTTTTAAAAAATTTCTTTATTTCACTTGAAAAAACTATAGAGTGAAAAAAAAATAAACCCAAAATTTTTTCAACGTTTTCAAAAACTCTTTATTCATTTAACGAAAAGGGGGGGAAAGGGGCCCTTTATTTTATTAACACATACGTTTTTTATGTCACACCCCACTCGTCACTCCCATTATATATTTTTCCCCTATTTTACTGAACGAGGCAAGATTTTGGGCCTTTATTTTCCTTAGTTAACACTTTGTAAATTTTTTAAAAGGGTTTAAACAAAACCCAAACAAAACCCAAAATCTTTTATTTTTTAAACAAAATTTTTTTTTCTCATTTTTTTGGGTGTAAATTTTTTAGAATAAGCGGTCAGGCCCGGGGGTTTGGGCGGCGTCAGCAGAAAAATGCCCCCTTTTCCAAAATTTTGCATAAACAGACGTTAAAAACCCAAAGGGCCTGAAAAATTTTTTGTTTATTTTTTTGATTTCCCAGTTTTTTTCAAAAGTTTCATTTTCCACCCCTTTTTTAAATTTTTCAAAAAATGCCCCCAACCAGTTTTTGGGGTTTTTAATTTAAATTTTTTTCCATTTTTGACCCCAGGGCTTTTTTGAACAATCTTTCTTTTCTTTGTAGACATTTTACTAGAAGATGTTTCATCCCTTTAATATCAAAAACTCTAGCTATTGGGTTTTTTTTCCCAAAAGAAGATTTTAATTTTTTTGCGGGAACAAATTTTTGGTAGCCCCCCTTTAGAAGATGTTTCAGGGAAAAACCCACCCAAAGGTCTGCTCGTTTATTTTTTTTTAAAAAAAGTTTTTTTAATTTTTTTTCTTTACCCCATATTTTTTAAAAACAAGGGGAAAAATCCCTGGGGCGGGGCCCAAACATTTTCCCCGGGGCCTTTTTTTTATTTGAACCCAATTTTTCTTCTTTTTTAGGCCCCCTTACTAGAAGATTTTTTTCAGGCAAAAATAACCCTAAACTCTAGCTATTAGGATTTTCCCAAGGGAAGTTTTTTAATTTTTTCCCTAACACATTTTAAGGGAAAATTTTCAAATGTCCCCCCGGGCGGGGGCCTTTTTTGGGACCCCAAGGCTCTTATTTGAACAAATTTGGAGAC
>NW_026857448.1:0-5892 GCF_026571515.1 Ruditapes philippinarum | reverse complement strand
TTTTTTCATCATAATTCATAAAATAAAACAAATAGAATAAAAACAACAAACCAACAACAACCCAAACAAACAAGCAGGCAGAAAAAAAGAAAGAACACAACAACAACAAACCATCAATTTTTGTAAAATACTATTGTCACTGGACAAAACGTATATGAATTTTTGCGGGGCTGATATTTGTTTTAATATTGCTCTGTTAGTATGCTAGGACTACTGTGAAAAATCTTGACAACACAACATTCACATTTCATAACCTACCAAACAATTATTTTGGTCAAGTTTACTACGCATAAAGAATTTTATAGCTTTATGAAAGGCAATGCACATACTCAAATGTATTGCATCAAATGTTTCCGGTCGAATGTAAAACAACGATATTTTTATTGACAGATATGTCCGCAGCCTCCCAATCTTCCTTTATTAAATTCTTCCACTAATCATACCAGCAAAAGATCTCTCGGAAATCTTACCCGACAGCGGACTGACTGCGAGCCCACCTCCAATCTTCATCATGGCATGTCAATGCAGTACAGGAGCTTTTGATTAACTTGACAAATGAAACAGATTGTCACCCAGTTTATTGAAACCCTTGAGGATAGATAGAGATTCGACGTCGAAAGCTTAAAACGAAAACTCAATTCAGCCTGTAGATAATCGACCAGAATCTATAGCTATTGGTAGGTTGTTTTTAACTGCTTATTGTTTTACAAGGGGGGAAGCATACGTTCGCTGGTTTTATAAAAATATCAAGTAGTTGTCGTATAAAATGTTCTAGCGTTTCAATTATGTCTACAAATAAACATCCATGTTCAGTTATCTAAATCTTATTTGAAACAGTCTGAGAGAACGATAGGCATTTAATTTGAATTTTGACATTATATTATTATTTTGTGTCGTATGGTGCATCATTTTATGAGATGAAATGATGAATTGTCAGTTTACTTGAATGAATAAAAAATTGAAAATAAAAAGATGATATGTTATATATCACACAACATGCAGAACGTAAATAATGAGACAAATGCATGACATATGTTTAAGCTACGAGAACATCGGTAGATAATGGAACTAATACTGAGCAGTTGCTAAGGCTTCTTAAGCAAACAACGAAATAAACAAAATAGAGAAATCTCTTTAAATACGAAAAATATGTACTTCTAACTTTAATGTAAATATATATTTTATTTTAAGTCGGATAGCTAGATCTTTTTCATATTTTACTTCAATATTTATAAAACTTTTTTTTTCAGGATCGTTAGGGGTTATAGTTTTAACAAGTGCCATAGTAATCATTGTAGTAATGGATTTTCCGAAAACGTTGAGGCTCTTCCGACGTATGTATAGGAGGTTATCAAGATGGCAAGAAGAAAACATCTAAGGTTATTTGCTCTTCGGTTTCCATTGATTCCTAAAACACTTTTACGCTGAGGGATTTGACGATCTTATTGAAATTCAAAAGAAAAAAGACAGGAGTCAACCTGCACGTTCGAATAAGTGAAGCTTTTCCAAACAATAGGGAAAATGATTATGTATTTAAATAATCAGGGCACACTGTTTGATTATAACCATAGCTTATAAAGCACACTATGAAAGTTACTTAAATGTAGCAATTTGTTTTTACACGTTTGAGACTCCTACTAATAGGTAAAATTCTACGTTTTAACAATATAGCGGTGTCGTAACCCATTGCTAAGAAATAATGCGAATTTGTGTATATTTTAGATTCAATGAAATGCAATGCTGGAAAAAAACATTTGAGTCGCGTCACGACAAAACCAACGTAATGGAGATGCCCACCAGCATGGATCCAGACCCAGCTGCGCATTCGCGCCAGTCTGATCAGGATCCATGCTGTTCGCTATCAGTTTTTCTCTACTTGTTAAAAGAAAATGTTTAAAAGCGAACAGCATGGATCCTGATCAGACTGCGGCTGATGCGCAGGCTGGTCTGGATCCATGCTGGTCGCAAACCCTTACTTTGGTTTTGTCGTGACGCGGCTCATTTGTAAAAATAACTTGAGACCCCAAACATGCTACGGTTGAAAATTCAGCATCGTTAATGTAATAAATTTTTATGAAAAATGTTTATTTAATTTCGTACGCCTTTAAAATGTAGCGTTCTGTAAAGCTTTGAAAACATATAAAAATGCTATTGGGTTGAAAATAAAATCTAACTAGTATTTTGAATACCATTTTTATGCGGGATGTTGATGCTATGTTAGAAATTGCAAAAATTGCCTCTTGCAGATAGATATTTATATTTTTGTCAACATATAAGTGAATGAATGAATGAATGAATGAATGTATGAATGAATGAATGAATAAAATTAATAAATAAATAGCATAAGCATTATTTTGTTTTGCAAAACTTCGAAACATATTCCTGAGAGTATTTCACGAAGGTTTCTATGAATAGAAGAATCCTGAATTCCTTTTAATTATATGCATAACTTTTGATTACTTTAAAACGAACAAAGAATATGCGTGTACTTGCAATGTTCAATTGAATGTAGTAGCAAAAAAAACAAAACAAACAAAAAAACAACAAAAAAAAAAAACAAAAAAAAACAAAAAAAAAAAAAAAAAACAGAATTGACAATCATTTGTAAATACATATTCCGACCTTTGTAAATACATATTTTGATCAAGGGCCAACGCCTTGTAATGTTAATTTCCCATAGGCCCCTGGGAGTTATTTTTACAGCCATTCATCGGCAAGAATGAATAACGCTGAAAGCCGTTCAAGGAAACAATTTTCAGCGCTTTTGTGCTACAGTAACTAGGAAAGAGTTAAACTTTTTTGTTCATTTAAAATATTTACTTTATGCATGATACTTTCTAATAGACGTCATGCTTACGAAATCCATCTACTCTTCAATAAGTTCTAAATTTTCAACCATAATAAATGATTTATTTTACAAGATGTAAATTAATTTAAAGTATGAGTATACGTTAGTTAGTTAGGTAGTGAGTGAGTGAGTGAGTGAGTGAGTGAGTGAGTGAGTGAGTGAGTTAGTAAGTAAGTAAGTAAGTAAATTAGTTAGTTAGTTAATCAGTTAGTTAATTAGATAGTTCGTTAGTGTGTGACGGGCTATTATTTATTGTATCTTAGCTGAGAGACCTTTATCTCCATTTACCGCACTGTATTTCAATAAAAAAGGTAGTAAGATCTGAAATGTTTCTGAAATGTTTAATTCAAATAAGGTAAAGGCAAATTTAACGCTTAATACGAATATTCAGTCTTATAAATGAAGGCATCCATCAAGTGTTATTATAAACAAGCAATTATCATAGTATTGCAAGCAAACCATAAGTCCCCTACCGGTTAGAACCCCAGCAACACTCTGAAGGGCCATTGGCCATTCACTTATGTTTCTATTTTAAGTAAATTTGTTAAAAAAGTTCTTTAAAAGTGATCACATACATTCATACATACATACACAGCCATTCACTGCATGGGACATGTCTACTTTATGCCATTATTTATAATAACACTTGATGGATGCCTTCATTTATAAGACTGAATATTCGATTTAAGCATTAAAATAATATAAACAAGAACATCAAGGAAAGGCGGCGTTCAATGAACGCAGCCCCCATCCGACCCTGCAACAAGAGCCAGTGGCAAGGAGCCCAGGAGGACCCCAAACAAAAACAGGAAAGGGCACAAGGTAGAGCACGGGTAGGAAAACCACTACCTAAGAATAAATAATTAGAAACTGATAAGGAACTAAAAGAAAACAAATAAATGATTGAACACAAGGCCCATAAAGTCAAAAGGCACAGGGGAAGGGGACACGAGACCAGGGGAGGGAGGGGATAAATAGAAAAAAAACTAGGGGCACAGGGGAAGATACATACCGTAGACGAGAAAACAACAAGAGACACAAAAGTGTCACCGAAACAGTATAAAACAACATAGACACACATCTGAGGAACACAGAGGGGCGCCGCCTTGGAACGGTCAGCAGCATAAATACTGCTGGGAGATTAAACCGGTTAATGGTGCACCAAACCTCACTCTTAGCCCCACCATGTTCCTATAAACGAGACAGTGTAAATAAAATGAATCCCCACTAAATGAAATTCTAACAGTTGTCATGGTTACAAAAGGTGAAATAAGTAAAACATCGAAATGCTCATATAGAAACATACAAAAGAAAACCCAATGACCATAACAAAAGTACTCAATGTCTTAAAGGAAGACAGAGCAACAAAAAGATCACCTACAAGTGCCCGACGAAGCAAGACAGAAGACGAACATTAAGGCAATTCAGTCCCAAAGGGCTTTAAGAACTGTCCATCATAGAGTCTCCCACTTGGTCCGTCAGATGTAACCAAAAGAGGAAAGCGTAGCGTCCAACTGTAAATGGGTTGAACACTAAGTATGCGGTATGTCTTAAAATAGTAGGGTCATAACCCCTTTCAATAAAACGTTTAATAATTTTAGTAAAGACAACAGAAAAATAACAATGACCCAAGATCTTAAATTTGCCTTTACCTTCTTTGAATTTAACATTTCAAATAACGAATTAACTAACTAACTAACTAACTAACTAACTAACTAACTAACTAACTAACTAACTAACTAACTAACTAACTAACTAACTAACTAACTAACTAACTAACTTAACAAACTAACTAACTACTCATACTTTAAATTAATTTACATCCTGTAAAATAAATCATTTATTATGGTGGAAAATTTAGAAATTATTGAAGAGTAGATGGATTTCGTTAGCCTGACGTCTATTAGAAAGTATCATGCATAAATTGATATTTTAAATGAACAATAAAGTTTTACTCTTTCCTAGTTACTGTAGCACAAAAGCGCTGAAAATTGTTTCCTTGAACGGCTTTCAGCGTTATTAATTCTTGCCGATGAATGGCTGTCGATGTTATCATTTAAAAGAGGTGAACGGCTGATGACATTACTAAAATTTTGATCACAATCAAACTTAAATATCCTATAACTTTAACAGAAAAGCGTTTTTTGAAGATACGGATTGGAATATCTAATAACGAAATGTTGACGTTTACGAATCGTATGATAAAAGGATTTATTATCATGAGACAATATAAGTTTTTGTGACTTAAAAATAAAAATGACGCATCGATTTGGATAGTGTGGTTATTTTCAGTCAAAGTTCACGTGAAGTAAAGCTTGCACAGGGCCAGAAATTTGTTAGTATGCTCCTTTGGATGTTGACTTTGAATCCATAACATTGATTTACTCAACACAGTTGGGATATGTTAGAAATAGATGTAAACTTACCGTCCGTCAATTGTGTTTCGTGCGCCGACATGTATATACTGGTACAGCTGTCGACGTTTGAACTGCTGTCTGCCCATTTGATTGTACGGTGTAAGGTCGTGTGCAGCAATTTTATGACAACGTTATTACAAATCTTACCAAATAATAGATGCATAAATTTTATGAATCATGTAGGCCTCATTAATGACAGCAAAGTTGTTATAATACATAAGACCTACAAATGTGTATACAAAAAGCCTTTTTAGTTTAATATAAAAATATCAACCAAGGCAACTTGATTTGTTGAGTTATTGGTCAGAAACCGTCTTTTAGTACAAGGCCAAAAAAACACTGACCCCCTGACCCCAAAATCAATAGGGGTCATCTACTGGCCTAGACCAATGCACCTTCAAAGTTTGAGGACCAGCAGCTATGGGCTTGTCAAGTTATTGATCGGAAACCGTTTTCACCTACACGGTTAATTTGACCTTGACCGTTGACCCCTTGACACCAAAATCAATAGGGGTAATTTAATTGTCAAGTCAAATGCCCTACGAATTTTAGGGTCAACAAATCATGGGTGTCTTTGTTGATCGTCAAATTTTTTACCAAAAAGATAAATATGAACCTTTTGACCCT
>NW_026857447.1:0-8506 GCF_026571515.1 Ruditapes philippinarum | reverse complement strand
TACTGTATATCAAAGTTCCCTGGATTCATGCTATATCTCACTCTTACAGTTTAAATATCTAGATAAATAATGTGTTTTACTCTATTATCATACACCAAAATATTTTTCCAGAAAGTTGTGACTGTTATGAAATATATTCAACTAACAAAACTCAGATTTTTTAACAAATCAAAGTCATTAAAATTAATAATTACACTGGAATTAAAATATCATTTTAAACAGTTCTCTCTTAACATATTTTTTGTTGATGTTTTGAAATTTACCAAGTTATGTTAAAATTTAAAATAATAAATTTGAATAAATACATTTACTCATTCATCTCTGATTTAAAGTCCCATGAATGGTTAATTCAGTTTATATTTTTGAATCATTTAGCCATGGGCAGCATCATGGCTTTGATTTGGCATAAATAGTATTTTATCTTCCCCTGAAACCACAAAATTTTTTTTATTGAGCCCTGAATATCTTTATGATGAAATCTTAAATGATAACTCGGGTTTAAATGGATAAATATAAAATTACTAGCTGCAACAAATAGAATAGTTTTATAAAGCCAGTCTAAAAATAATATTTCTATGTATATTCATCATTCCTGGACCTCCATCTATTTGATGAACTTTTTAAACTGGTAAATTTTCCATCTTATTCTATTCAATTTATAAATATAAAAGATATATTTTTGTTATTAAATATACATAATGACTAAGATAGACAGATAAGAACAAACAAATTAGTAAACATGAGTTACATCCCTTAAAAAGAAGAAAAACCTGAAACCCAAAAGAAATTGCCATGAACTTTTGCCGTTTGAGGATCCCGGTCAAACGGCACATTTTTCTTACCCTGTGATATTTGGTGCAAAATGTGATATATAGCTTATAAGAAGTATACTCTGTTATTCAAGAAATGAATTGTGCAAAAATTTCAATATGGTAGAGATGTCACAGTATATTAAGCTGTTCAATAATAAGGGGAGAAGATATGTAATTAAGAAACCTTATATCTCAGTTGGTAGAGCTATGGAATGGTATTCAATGCATAACAGGTTTGAGCTCCAGTCAGGTTGCACTTTTTCTCCCTGTTACCTTAAGGGTCCAATATGAAGCTTATGGTGGTCAACTCACTTAGTCACTTAAATGTTCCAATGAAAAAAAAAACAAATTTCAATATAATGGGGGTTATGTCAATGTAAAAATGAGAGAAAATGTTTACGCTGTAGACCTTCAGTATGGTATTCCAATGGTTCTGGGTTTTTATGCTCCCCGAAAAATTTCTGTCCGTCCGTCGGTCTGTCCGTCCGTTGTCTTGTCCGGAGCATAACTTGGAAAATCCTTGGAGATAATTTGTTGAAACTTCATACAGTGGTAGAGGGCATTGAGGGGGAGTGCAGTGTCAAAGAACCATAACTCTATTTTGCCCGGTTTTTGAATTATCTCCCCTTATAGCAAAATCTTGTCATGGACATAGCTGTAAAACTTTAAGAGATATCAACATGATCTTTATAGGTGAATAGATCTCAAGGGTAGATGTGCAGTGCATAAGAACAATAACTCTGTTAGTCCTAATTTTGGAGTTTTGCCCTTTGTTAATTTTAACACTTTGAACTTTGTCCGGAACATAACTCTAAAACTATAAGAGATATCAAGATGAAACATTGTAGGTAGATAGGTCTCATTGAGTAGAGGTGCAGTGCAAAAGAACCATAACTCTGTTATCTAACTATCTCCCCTTTTAGAAAAATCATGTCCAGAACATAGCTGTAAAACTATAAGAGATATCAACATGAAACTTTGTAGGTAGATATATCTCAATGGGTAAATGTCAAATGCACAAGAATCATAACTCTGCCCTGCCTAATTCTGGAGTTATTGCCCTTAGCTTATTTTTTACTTTTTGAAGTTGTCCGGGACATAACTCGGAAATCATAAGAGATATCATCAAGAAACTGTGTAGGTTGATATATCACATTGATTAGAAGTGCAGTGCAAAGAACAGTAACTCTGCCTTGCCTTTTTTTGGAATTATTGAACTTTTTCCAGGGACATAACTCTGAAACTACAATAGGTGTACTTTCCTGTGTCCTATTCGGGGATCATCACCCGGCTCAAACCGCGCTCTTGTGTGGTAGTGCTAAGGTATGGTACATGTATTCTGAGGGTCTCTGGATTGAGTCTTAGTCAGGCTTCATTTTTTTCTCACCCTAGTTGTGATATTAATAAATATTACCTGCATATATTAATTATTTATAATGTTTTAAGTCAATATTGTTAAATATTTAATTATAATTTATGTAACTTTATTTTTGATAAGACATTGTAACAGTACAACTTCTTAATTTGACCTTTTTTGTATGAGGGGGAGAAGCCCTTAATTTACTCCTCACCAGTGAGTTTAAAGCTGCGGTCTCCCTTACTCCCAGCAGAGCCCAGGACCACAGCAATTAGTTATTGGGATGATACTGAAAATCCTGGGTGAAATTATTGTGACGGTCACACTTACTACAGCAGCACTACAGTAATTCCCAACTAACCCAGGCAGAGCCCAGATCGATCCCTTAGAGGTCAAAAGTTAACAGTCTGTTATATGGTATATTTTGTGTCCCGTCCACTTCTTCATAGATCAAGGGATTTTGAAAATACTTGACACAAATAGTCACAATGATAAGATGACATGTCATGCATAACACAAGTGTCCCTACCTCCAATGTCAAGGTCACATGTAGTGGTCAAAGATTTACATAGTCTGTTATAGGGTATATTTTGTGTCCAGTCCATAACTTCAAGGGATTTTAAAAATACTTTGCACAAATAATCACAATAATAAGACGATATGTCAGGCCCAAAACATGGATCCCTACCTCCAAGGTCACACTTGGATGTCAAAGATTAACATAGTCTGTTACAGGGTACATTTTGTGTCCAATCTATAACTTCTTCATAGTTCAAGGGATTTTGAAAATACTTGGTACAAATGGTTTAAATAATAAGATATGCCATGCACAACACCTGCACCCTTACCTCCAAGGTCTAGGTCACGCTTAGAGGTCAAAGCTTAACATTCATTTTATTTCTTTAATAAATTTATTGTTGCATTTGCAGATCTAGCATTGATCATAATTTTGGACTGAAAGTTTTAAGATCCATACCTCAATCTTTTGAAACAGCACAATTTTATGCTTCATATAAAACTTCCCCGAGGCGGGCGGCGTTGGTACTTCTGTTACAAATTCTTGTTATTTAATAAAATATCTATTGTTCCTGAACAGTAATTTATGATGATTTTCTGAAAAATCCTTATGCAAGACTGGATGCCGTAATGTCAAGCAAATGTTTACCTCAGTGCTTGCAGTGCTTTGATTAAGAATATAATCTTGATCACTTTATCAAACTGCACTAAATCAAATATCTTTTAACGTCTGGTGCCTTTTTAATTTATAAACTATATACCAGAAAAAATAAAACACAATTATATGTATTCATATGAAAATGACGACTCATATGAAAATTCCAGTAAAATGAGCTTTTTTAATACATTCCCGCGTTTTGGGCAAACATAGCATTCGCACAAAAGTTAAACCATTAGATGCGGAATATATTTGGAATAAATTGATATATATATATATCATTTAAGATTATGTCGTGTTATTTGGAGTGTATATTTACAAGACCGTACGTGTGATTATCACGGCACTACTCCTTACCGTGTGATTATAACAAAGCGTGGTAATACAAATAGAATTCTAAAAAAATACCATTATTAAACGCAGAACTGGTTTTAGAATAAAATAATCATCATTTATCATTCGGATAAAACTGACTAATTATAAAGTCGTGTGTTTGATTATCACGGCACTACCCATAACCGTGCCCTTATTACGCCGCCGAACAATAATCACACGCTGGTCACAGAACCGAACCACTTTATAAATTGTTAATTAAAACTATTGTACACAGTTGAAAATTCAAATTGTAAAATTTGTGTCAACGTTGCTTGAATAGTCAGTAGAACCCCGTGACCTTAAATATCTATTTATAACCTTCTCATTGAACTCCCTTTCCTTTTACGTATGTATTATTCCAAGCACTAAATATATAAATATAACCTTTATATATGTATACAGTCTAAATCAAAAATACACTCATGAGCAGTTATTTAATGAGGTAGTTTTATAAAGGGGACGTAACTTTGTCAATAATCAATTATATTCAGTTTGAACCTCTGAAATTAAACAATTGTGGCTCATTTCAGTCATTTGTACATACATTTTTACCGTTGCCCATTTATCATCCTAATCACAACTGTGTTTTGTTTTATACTTATCCTGTTGGATGCGAATGTGTGTAAACAATGTTCTCAAATGGAATTCACGGATTGTTGAAAAAAAAACAACTAAAAACAAAAAGTTTGCTTCGCTTCTTTCTCCCCGGAGACAAGGGGAAAACAGATCAGCCCGAGCTTCGCGGGCGTACGGCCGGCCGGCGACTCATCGTCTCCCGTCTCTCCGCCCACCGAGAAGCGGAAAGCATTCAGCCCGAGCTCCTGCCCGTAGCCTGCCTTCTTACTCCCCAAGATACGATGCCGGTTCATAAAATTACGTCTAAGAAACCGATGTATAAACATGAAAAATAGTCGAAAATTAGGGTACAGGGGTAGGATATTTCAAATTATTCACCCCATTCATGAAATAATATTAAAATACTTTTCTTATACGTAAATATATTAAACGTGGGCACGTTTTAAGACTATTTTCAAAGGAATCGAATGAAAAATGAATTATTTACGAGCAAAAATTATAGGCAAAAATTCTCAAACTCTTGAAAAAAGACGAAAATCAGGGTAGGGGGGTAGGATTTCGGGCATTGCTTTAAAATTCATCGTTGAATATTAATAAATAATACATCATTGTTTACAGAACATCCATACGCACATTTTAAGCGTAATTTTGTGAAGATACAATGCCTTTTGATAGAATAATGTCCAAGAAACCGATGTAAAAAAAAGAAAATAGGCAAAAATTAGGGTAGGGGGTTAGGTTTTCGGGCTATAGCTTTAAAAGTATTAGTTGCACATTAATAAAACATGCATCAATGTTTACAGAATATCCATACGCACGTTTTAAGCGTATTTTTATCAAGATACGATGCCGGTTCATAAAATTACGTCTAAGAAACCGATGTATAAACATGAAAAATAGTCGAAAATTAGGGTACAGGGGTAGGGTATTTCAAATTATTCACCCCATTCATGAAATAATATTAAAATACTTTTCTTATACGTAAATATATTAAACGTGGGCACGTTTTAAGACTATTTTCAAAGGAATCGAATGAAAAATGAATTATTTATGAGCAAAAATTATAGGTAAAAATTCTCAAACTCTTGAAAAAAGATGAAAATCAGGGTAGGGGGGTAGGTTTTCGCGGCATTGCTTTAAAATTCATTGTTGAATATTAATAAATAATACATCATTGTTTACAGAACATCCATACGCACATTTTAAGCATAATTTTGTGAAGATACAATACCTTTTGATAGAATAATGTCCAAGAAACCGATGTAAAAAAAAGAAAATAGGCAAAAATTAGGGTAGGGGGTTAGGTTTTCGGGCTATAGCTTGAAAAGTATTAGTTGCACATTAATAAAACATGTATCAATGTTTACAGAATAACCATACGCACATTTTAAGCGTATGAAAAATAAATTATTTACGAGCAAAAATTATAGGTAAAAATTCTCAAACCCTTGAAAAAAGACGAAAATCAGGGTAGGGGGGTAGATTTCGGGGCATTGCTTTAAAATTCATTGTTAAATATTAATAAAAAATACATCATTGTTTACAGGACTTCCATACGCACATTTAAAGCATAATTTCAATACGATATAATGCCGTTTAATAGAATTACGTCCAGTTCAAGAAACAGGTGTACTAAAAAAATATCGATCATGTTCATTTAGGGCTGTTAGCCGCCTCTTTCATAGAAAGAGACGTTTCCAGTCTACGCCACGAGGAGGCCGCCCTATCGTAGACCACTCTCATACATTGTCTATACCATCCCCATTACAATCTTTCACTTCATTATGTCCGAAAGCTCTGTTCCGGCATATGCACACCGGTGCAAGCCTTCCCATGAGCTATCTTTAATATTCTAGTTTCCGAATGTTAGGTTATTGCATAGACACACACACTCTCACTGTTTCTGCCATCCCCATAACAATCTTTCACTTTATTATGTCCGAAAGCTCTGTTCCGGCTTATGCACACCGGTGCAAGCCTTCCCATGAGCCATCTTCAATAGTCTAGTTTCCGAATGTTAGGTTATTGCATAGACATTCACACTCTCACAGTTTTTGCCATCCCCATAACAATCTTTCACTTTATTATGTCCGAAAGCTCTGTTCGGGCATATGCACACCCGTGCAAGCCTTCCCATCAGCAATCTTCAATAGTTTAGTTTCCGAATGTTAGGTTATTGCATAGACAGACACACTCTCACAGTTTTTGCCATCCCCATAACAATCTTTCACTTTATTATGTCCGAAAGCTCTGTTCGGGCATATGCACACCGGTGCAAGCCTTCCCATGAGCCATCTTCAATATTTTAGTTTCCGAATGTTAGGTTATTGCATAGACACACACACTCTCACAGTTTTTGCCATCCCCATAACAATCTTTCACTTTATTATGTCCGAAAGCTCTGTTCCGGCATATGCACACCGGTGCAAGCCTTCCCATGAGCCATCTTCAATATTTTAGTTTCCGAATGTTAGGTTATTGCATAGAAATCACACTCTCACTGTTTTTTTGCCATCCCCATAACAATCTTTCACTTTATTATGTCCGAAAGCTCTGTTCGGGCATATGCACACCGGTGCAAGCCTTCCCATGAGCAATCTTCAATAGTTTAGTTTCCGAATGTTAGGTTATTGCATAGACAAACACACTCTCACAGTTTTTGCCATCCCCATAACAATCTTTCACTTTATTATGTCTGAAAGCTCTGTTCGGGCATATGCACACCGGTGCAAGCCTTCCCATGAGCCATCTTCAATATTATAGTTTCCGAATGTTAGGTTATTGCATAGACACACACTCTCTTACTGTTTTTGCCATCCCCATAACATTCTTTCACTTTATTATGTCCGAAAGCTCTGTTCGGGCATATGCACACCGGTGCAAGCCTTCCCATGAGCCATCTTCAATATTTTAGTTTCCGAATGTCAGGTTATTGCATAGACACACACACTCTCACTGTTTTTGCCATCCCCATAACAATCTTTCACTTTATTATGTCCGAAAGCTCTGTTCCGGCATATGCACACCGGTGCAAGCCTTCCCATGAGCAATCTTCAATATTTTAGTTTCCGAATGTCAGGTTATTGCATAGACACACACACTCTTACTGTTTTTGCCATCCCCATAACAATCTTTCACTTTATTATGTCCGAGCGAGTCGGATCGGACCGTGCCAAGCCCCGCCCCCCACCTCGCGAAAACCGGTGACAATCGGCGAGAACGGAGCGGGCCAGCTCGGTGATCGAGGGCGCGTTGGAAAGGTCTCGGCAAGTCGCATCAGACCGTGCCGGGTCCCGTCCCCCACCTGGCCTGTGCTGGTGGCAATCGGCAAAATTGCGCATTTTTCATCTCCAGAAAAATGGCAAAGTATGTAAGTTTCTCCCACGTGGGTACCATCAAGTGTCCACCAAGAACGGGAAATGCTCGAGCGTCCGGACGGCCGAAATCAGCCGGGCCTACGCGGAACACAGCCCGTCGCAACGATTCCCCTTCTTTTCTCTCGAAAAATGACTAAGTCCGAAAAGGTTACTTTCTCTGACGTGGGTACCTTCCAGTGCCCACCGAGAACGGGAGATGCTCGAGCGTCCACACGGCCGAAATCAGCCGGGCTCACGGCCGACACCCTTCGTCGCAACGATTCCCCTTCTTTTCTCTCGAAAAATGACTAAGTCCGAAAAGGGTCACTTTCTCTGACGTGGGTACGAGTGCGAAAAGGGTCACTTTCTCCCACGTGGGTACGAGTCCGAACAGGGTCACTTTCTCCCACGTGGGTACGATCACTTTACTACAAGGAAAGTAAGAGTAATTCCCCTTTGACCACTGAGGCAACTGTATTTTCGAACATAGAAAGAATAGAAGCCAACAAGTCGGCGGAAAGCAGCCGGCTCGTCGTCTAAGGCTTTCGCCGCAGTGTTCCCCTTCTCTTTTCTCGGACAGAGAAAGAATACAAGCCGAAAGCAGCCGGCTCCTCCTCGAGCCGACAGTTCGCCTGTTAGCAGCCGGATCGTCGCCGAAGCCTTTCGCCGCAGCGTTTCCCTTCTTTTTTTCTGGCTTTTTTTTTCAAAGTACAGAAACTTTTTTTTCTCACGTGGGTACAGTTGAAAAAAATAAAATTGGAAAAAAAAGTTCCCCCACACATACGTATGTACATAGAAAAAAAATAAATCAAAAAGCAACAAGTAACGAAGCGCTCTCGTCGCTCGCCGTGTGTGT
>NW_026857446.1:0-27813 GCF_026571515.1 Ruditapes philippinarum | reverse complement strand
ACTCATGAAAATAAATCCTGTATTTATAGAAAGAAACTTGAATATCCTCTATTTATTCTCTTGGCCTTAAGTATCTTAAGGTATTTATAAGGAGCGCGTCTCTTTTCATCTTAATTTACCTACATGCTTCAAATGGTCGGATTTCTACGCTAAAAATGCCGTTTAAAGTGAGCGTCTTCACTGTGTGTACCTTAGTTCTCATTGCTGTTGGTAAGTTACTTAATGTTGTTTTTATTATTATTATTATTATTATTATTATTATTATTATTAGTAGTAGTATTATACATGTACTTCCTCACGAGATGTATGACTTATTATTATTAATATTATTATTATTATTTTTATTATTATTATTATTATTATTATTATTATTATTATCATTATTATTATCATTATTATTATAAATGTACTTTCTCACGAGATGTATGATTTTAATTTTTAAAAAGTACTTTCTACAAGAGCTTTTGTCACTTTTCATTTATTTAATTATGATTGTGCTCTGGCTGAAATGTTTACAGGTAAAACTTATCAGATGATTTCGTACTGTCAATCTCAATGATACAAGCTATTATGTGGTGACTGCTTAATGTGCTGTTAGAAATTGCCTTTTCCGTTCTACAGGTATGAAATGGAATTAAATGTCGGGTAACTACACGACAAATACGCAATAAAAAATATCTCATACTGTATAACCTTTGTGCCGGAAAGCCGGTGCATGTATTACGTAAGGATCTCCGGCGGATTCTCAAAATGACAAGACGGCCTAGATGCATGCCCCCAATGGACAAATTTAAAATTTTGGTGTACATTGGTGTATTTTGGACAGTTCTACGGCGCTTTATTTGTAACCGAAAATCGACAGAAGTAAATTAATAATGATAAAAAAAAAATTATGTGCGTATCCACGTTTCTGTTGTACCCTCCACAGACAAATGGGTTGTGGAGCTCAAAATAATTATAATAGACGTTTAAATATGATTTTTTTTTCAAAACTACTAAAATTAGGTTTAATATATTTATGAACAGCCACGCGAGGAATAACAAACTATCAAATTGTGTTTAATGGCCATACCATACTATAAGGTATGGCCTCTATTTATTATTTTAACCAACAATACTTAAACATGTGCAAAGAATAGTACATACATCAATATTATGCAAATTAATACAATATAGAAAATACACATGTAGAAATATTAATTATTGGAATTCTACTATAATAGTAAGAAATGTGAGGGTTTCGTAAGAAAAACGCCCCCTCACATAATTATTAAAATTACAATGGTTACAGAAAGTACTACATGTATGTAAAAGTAAATATTGCATTTCTTCCTAACAATCACTGAAATATGTGGGTTACACTGAGACCCTTAAAATTTTGTTGTGGTGAAGGGGATGGGGGAGGGTAAAAAATTTTGCTTCCTCCTTCTACGCTTCTTAGTAATTGCTACTTACATGATGAAAAATTGCCTAAAAGCGTACCTTAAAATTGAGTATTTATGCTACAGATGCTTTATTACAATTATGAAAATTCATAATCACATAATATATTATAAGGTCTCAGAATATCCAGATGATATGACATTTTTTGTTCGTTCTTAACTCAGTGTCTATAAAATGCTGCAGTAGAAAGAATTACTTGCAAATAAAATGAGAGAATATGTAATAAATATTTTAGGTGAAGTGAAATTATCCTATCTAAATATTTCTATTAAAGCTATATGAATTAAGATTAAATATTAAAATACATCTGCTTCAATATCATCATATCTGATCACGGTTTTAATTTAAAGACAGTTTTAATTTAAAGCCGATGTCTGGTATATGCGAAACTTATTTTGACGTGAATAATATTGTGTTTTTACCACGAAAATATCTAATGTACAAATATACATATAATCATATATTCTAACACGACCCGCATTTTTCCCCATTGAACATAGAAAAACCGAAAGTGTGTGTTATTATGCTAAAAAATCACTGTTTGACGTTCTATATTTAGACATGTGACGTAATAATTATACACGTGACGTAACCACTTAAAAGTGACGCGCTGACAATAAGACGTTACGGAAACAAATCCGGCGCAATTTAGCTAAATATCAGGTACGACAGCATTTATGTGTTGATGTCGTGTTAGAATCGAAATAACATATCCAAATCGGTGATTTTATTGCTTGATAACATCACTGTTTGTAGTTCGGATGCGCATCATTATATCACTCGGGATACGCCCTCGTGATACAATTCCCAGCATCCGAACTCCAAACAGTGATGTTATTGAGCTTGGGATATATTATTTCTTAATCATCCAACAAAGTCACGCAAGGGCAATTTTCTCATTTAATTTTGACAATTTATGCACAAATGCATTACATATAAGTGATTTTGCACATAAAACCCCAAAAACATTTGTAAATGTTACTGTTTCATTGATATAATTTTACTTTTATATGTTCCGCTACATCAATTTTAACTATCTTTGAATTTGTAAACTAAAATTATATTTTGTCAGTATCATCTTCCTTGATTAGTCATATATAAGTGAAAATGATTGGGGGTAGATTGAAAATAAAAGAAATTGAAAACAAAACTACAATGTATTTCTTATTTCATGACATATAAAATGAGTATAAAGGGATCTTTATTCCCAGCAGATTTGTCATGGAGGGCCTCATTTTAGTGGTACAAACACATAGTATCGTATCACGAATGATCCACTTGTTAAGCAATAGGCTTCACTTTCAGCTCAGTCAGATTTGGAGATCACTTATGTCTGTGTGTGCATCAACATTTTAGTTTTAACCACTATAGAGGTATCACTTGTGGTTGGATCTTCATCAAATTTGGCCACAGTGTTAATATCGGGGATTTCTCGGTCGTGATGGAAAATGAGTCATGTGGGACCAAATCAAGGTCACAATGTAAAATCATACAAAAAATCATGTAAACAATTTGGACATGGTCCTCATCAAACTTGGTCACAATGTTCATCTGGATGATTCTAGGTCAAGATATTAACTGGGTTATATGGGTCAAAAACTAGGTCATAGTCATAGAATACTTTATTTACTACTCTAGAAATCCCAATTTTGGTTCAATTTTCTTGAAAATGGTCACACTTTTCCATGTTTACATGTTGAACATTTAACATGTCAGTATTCAGGTGACTATGATCATGACCCAGGGTATAATGGACAAAGCCTCTTTGTATATTTTGTATGCATGCTGCCTAATGCTTATGTGAAGTTACAGTTAGATATAAGCAATAGAAACAGCGATATGCCAGAGAAACAAAGGCTTCGTTGAAAATAACCAAAGTACAATACATTAGTGACCTTGACCTTCAGTATAACGGGCACAGCCTATTCATGTTCTTTGTATGCATGCTACGCAATGTTTATGCGAAGAAAAAAAATATTGAAAAATATTTTTCCTTAACATGTTCGGTATACATGTATTTAATAATGTTCATGTCCAGGGATGTGATATCTGTCGATTGTTTTACTGATGGTTGATACATTGATCTCTAAATAGGTCCTGTAGAATCATTTGATTACAAGGATGAAATAGCACAAGGATCATGTACATCAATTATCCCGGACACACAACCTGACCATGTATATGCTGTTAGACGGACTTGTCCGTCGGCTGAAACTTGCGAGGCAGTATGCAAAAATGTGGGGTACGGTACATCTTCTTTCAGAAGATATTTGAGCCGTGTCATGACAAAACCAACGTAATGCGTTTGAGACCAGCATGGATCCAGACCAGCCTGGGCATCCGTGCAGTCTGATCAGGATCCATGCTGTTCGCTAGCAGTTTCTTTACTTGTTATAGGGTCTGTAAGCGAACAGCATGGATCCTGATCAGACTGCGCGGATGCGCAGGCTGGTCTGGATCCATGCTGGTCGCAAACGCATTACGTTGGTTTTGTCATGACACGGCTCATTTCTTAAGAAACAAATTCCCTTTATACAAGACCATCGTATATAATGTCTAATTAAAAATGCATAGACGTCAGTCATTTTACATTTATTTCACTTTTAATAATCTTTATTTCGCTTGAAAAATTATAGAGTGAAATAAAATAAACAAAGTTTTATCAACGTTTTCAAAACTAGTTAATCATTTAACGACAGGGGCGGAGCCATATTTACACGTACTGTGTGACGTCACACGCACTCGTCACTGCGTTTGAAATAAAAATGAGCGATTATTTCATACGGGGAAGTCAAAGTCCGGGCTCGCGAAGCGGGCCCGGGCTTTGCCTTGCCCGGCTATAGACTACACGCGTATATTTAAAAGAAAATCAAATAAAAAAAAATATATAGAATTCTATACTTATCAATGAAATTTTCAGTGTCAGTTCTAGTTAGGCGCCGCCATTTACAATGTAACTCAATGATAAAAGGCGGTGTATTCCGATAACGGAACAAATCTCAACTTTTCGGATTAATAATAATCGTCGAGTGTTCCGAGTGAAAACGTAAGCGGGTATATATAATACCGAATGACACATTTAAAACGGAAAAAATGAAAGGATTTTTACCGACTTCCCCGTTCATAGGCTTTGCCTAATTTCATATTACTATTTCACGTTAAAAGTACATCGAGCTCGCTTTGAGGCTTTGCCTTTTTCATATTAGCGAGCTCGACGAGCTGGCCCAAAGGGCCTGCTCGCAAAGCGAGCTTTACGGTAACGCGAGTACCTGCTAAGTGATGGTTTTGAAAACTTTCGTCCGAAGTACCGAATTGGACACATCGCAACTTTTCGAATTACAAGATAACGATAAAAGCCGATGTACTCTGATTGAAAACGGAAGCGTTGACTGGTGTCCTGCATACTTATATGGGAACCATAATAGAAAGGGGAACCAGAATAAACGGAAGCAGTGTATAAAATACCGAATGACAATTTTAAAACGGAAAATGTAAAATAAAAATGAACGATTATTTTAAAGGGAAAGACAAGGTTAGAATAAAAACATGATTTCAGAAAAAGAATACTATAAATAATAAGTCTGCAAATTTTCTGCCGCTAAATAATAATATTAAACGAATGATAACAAAATTTAAATCGCTAAATCACCGATTTCTACAAATCGGTAAGCGCGGCCATGTTTGTGTATTGGCCGTATAAAACAGGTGCGCGTGATGTCATTTCCCCACATCTTTAGATTCATGATAAATCTAGTTGAATCGTAAGGAAATATTAATATAATAAAGTATTGATCAGACAATTTAATTTTCACAGGAGGTGTAGAGGAGATTTTTTATGATTCAAAATACGTAACAATATCAAAAAAAATAATAATAATAAAAGATAAAGAAACGTACGGCTAGCCAAAAGTTCCAGCCGTACGTTAGTCACGAACGACTAGCCAGGACGCACTGTATTGTCTAGCCGTACGGCAATTTTCAAAATTATATGGAAGTCGAACGTTATAAAATTGTTGATTTTCATGCTTATCATTTGTTGTTTTATTTGTATGAATTATTAAATCATTTTTGTTAATTTTAAGCTCATGGATCGAATAAAAAATGATCGGAGTAGAATAAATAAATAAAAAGAACATTGAATGAAAAAAAACAAAAAACGGTAAAATGCAAAAATAATTATATAATTTTCAAAACAGTAGATAAATATCGAACATAAAAGCACAGTCAATCAATTAATTAGCCTTAATTAAAACCTATCCAGGGACTGACAATAGAATTTTAGAATGCCTTTCACGGAACATGCAAACTTTCCTTGATACAGTACCGTCGGTAATTGTCGCAATTATCAAGAGTCTAACAACAATCATTTTCAGTGTTTGTTGTTTTTTTTTTCATATAAAAGGTGTCGAAAATTAAACTTAATGAAACAAAAAAAGATTATTATCAAAAATTTGTACACTATTTCAATTGGTGTAAATGCAAGCAAAGGCTATTTTTTCACGAAATCTTGCGATGACAAAGATCGATATATATAGCGATCAAGGCGATTAATCTCTAAAAAGTTAACATCCAAAGACAATTAATGCTGTTTCTTGGTTAAAATCCTGGCTTAAAGTCATAAAATAACATATGCATTTTCGACTTCCATAAAATTTTGAAAAGTGCCGTACGGCTAGCCAATACAGCGTGTCCTTGCTAGTTGTACGTGTCTCACGTACGGCTAAAACTTTTGGCTAGCCGTACGGGCCCGTACGCTAGCCACTTCCATTATAAAAACCCAACTAAAACGTGTTCTTAATAGTACATATAATTAATTTTTTGCAGTTTGATTCTGACTTTCAAATTTAAAGGTGTGAACATATGTTATAATTGATGTACACATTTCAAAAATATAAGCAACTGTTTTGAAAAGTAAATTGTTAACATGTCTGTTAACGTATGATGCTGCGCATCTTAATCGTAGCCTAATATTAACTGCAGGCAAATCTTTTTTATTGGCTGCTCAAAAATCTAATTTGCATAATTTATTCACACAATTGCTGGTTCTTACTACTTATGTCTAATACTGCGCATTGTCCATTTTAATTGTTCCTAATTTGCACCAAATGCTGCTGTCACACTGTGTACTGACGATTTTTATTGCTCCTTGTATGCTTCTGTGCCGACAGACCTTTTGATCATGCACAATGTTGCCCTGATTGGTTAATCACCCTTGTCAAATATTCTAATGACGAAATAGACATCTATTTTTTTACGCTTCATCAGTGAACTGAATGACCTTAGGGGGAATTCGGTTCCACACCTGTCAAATTATACTGTAGTAAATTACAGCACGTCATAAAATAGCAACACATTTTTTTTTCAGTTACCAATAATCATTTTAAATATTAAGTAGATTTATGATTTTTTGTTTTATTGGATTAAATTTACGGTAGTAGAAATGCGTATCTGTCGGGGAAAGGAATTTGGTAAGTAGATAACGAGGAAAAAAACTTTAGGGAACTGGATAAACCCGAGAATATGCGTAATTATAGGGGAATGGGCAACCTGTTGCTGTTGGTACCAGTTTTGACTGGGTGCCTAAATAACTTTACGGACAGTTTTGTTTTCATACGATATAAGTCTGGCTGCCGATTTTCCTGCGCCTTTCTCATTTTTGGCGTCAATGGCGGAAAATCGCGTAAAAGTAAATTTATGGTTTATCTTTGAAAATTAAGCAGTCATTGCTTAAATCATGTGGTAGGATCATCAGCAAGCTTTAATATCGAACAAATGATAATTAATGTCGCGGCGTCTTCAATTAATCAATTAAAGCAATTCAGTTCCATATGATGTTTTCATAAATAATATATATAATGTATGCAATAAAATTAATAAGTTCTTCATCAAGATATATTTCAGTTGTACCAGCGTGTACACCTATACCGGAAGTGGGTATAACACGTCACAATCTCGGTCTCGTCTGTCTCGCGAGAATGACAGAACGCCAAAATGGCGGCGCCCATGAACTTATATCTCAAGTAAAAAATAGTGTCTTTAAACACGAATTTCTCTCTTATAGGGTTGATGTCAATAGGAAAACTGTCATGGTTCCTCTTTTTAAATGATGAATATTTATATTAGATAGACATCAATCCATCCATTCTTATTCCTTTAAACTATTTTACGGTATAAGAAAATCGAGCTCGCTTTGAAGCTTTGCCTTTTTCATATTATGAACTCCATAACTCCAACATTTTTTCACCAATTTTCAATATTTTGGTACCAAATGGTAGGGAATTGATTACTCTTAAAGGAATTTAAGCTGTCATTACAATCATTTCAAGTTTTAGGAAAAACGTAATCTCGAAGTCGCCGCAAGTGTAACTCGACAGAGACCTGACCGATGACAACGTATTTTATGGGTAACTTTATTGCCTCCCCTTTCTATAAGCTCGCCATTTATATTGGAAAAATATAATGTATTTGTAAATTTATCATGGTATAAAGAGTAGGTATTTTAATCATTTTAACTTTCAAATCTGATAATTTTAGGGTATCTTTCAAAGTGTTTGTATTTGAAATTGTTTATTTATTGTTCACAGTAATTCATAAGAGGATTAAATATATAACTTTAAGTAACAGACGCTTATAAATAAGATTTTGTTAGAATCAGTATCAAGAAACGCTTATAAGATTTTGTTAGAATCAGTATCTAAGTATCAAGAAACGTTTTATTTTTATTAGCCCATCAAAATCATTGTTTTTATTCACTGCGGAGATGGTTCAGTCACAAGTATAAATAGAGCGAGCGCAGCGCAATTTAAGAGTCAGTTTTGGTTTCGTCCGTGAAGCAGATCAGAGCAGTATTATATTTACTAGTACCCAGGCATCTTAGTTCTGGTGCTAAAAATATCTTGCTGCTTCTGTGAAACCTCATGGACAAACGTTCGATTGAAAAAAGTTTGAGAAATGAGTATTTTAAGTTGGTTTGAATATGTATGTGTATAGAACATGTAGAAGGGAACGACGTAGTAAATACATACTAGTGTACAGAAATCGCAGATATCTGGTACTAAAGACGTTTTACTATATCTGTCAAATCTCTGAGTACTTGTTTAGTTTAAGTATTTTAGGGAAATAGATATTTGAAATATGTTTGGTTATGTCCTTGTAAGAGTCGGATTGTAATGATAGTAGCATTTTCATGTACACAGAATCTCAGATATCTGGTACTGAAATGTTCTATTGTTTCAGTAAGACCTCTCGGGCAAACGGTTGATTAGAAATATTTTGGTTCAAGTTAAAGCTTATAGATACTAGTACACAGAAATCTCAGATATCTGGTACTAATGATGCTATATTTATAAGACAAATGAACAATGAGAAACTATTTTTATGATTATTTGAAGTACTGATATTTTTGGATAAGAGATTGTTGAAATGTAAAACCAATCTCGCTCTCAATGAGGATTACCATTTTTTGCTAATAGGCGCGCAAGATGTTTAACGTTTAAATGGATTGTAAAAAAGATCAAACGCTAAATGTACACGTTCTCTCCTTTAAAGCGGTAAAAGATTCTTTCCTCCTATTTGTATCTAACTACTCTATTACTTAAATCATAACCTTGAAAAAGAGTTCAACAATACTTATTAATTTGTGCAGAACAAAACCTAAACACGACAATTATTAAAAAAGGATCGAGCTGCTACCAGCATCTTTATAAAAGCTAACCATTTTTGTAGCGTTACGTTAATGTTGTTGTATTTTTGAAACTGCTATGTTTATTCGACTCACTGCGCTATAAATCTGAATAATAGTATACCCACTAATTAGAGTCAGTGTAAGTCAATGTACATGAACATATCGTAACGTATCGTAACATATCGTAACGTATCATAACCTATCGTAAAGTATCGTAACATATCGTAACGTATCCTAACATATCGTAACGTTTCGTTAACGTATCGTAACATATCGTAACGTTTCGTATCCATTACAATAAACCAATAATGTAAGCGAAGAAAAAAAATATTGAAAAATATTTTTCCTTAACATGTTCGGTATACATGTATTTAATAATGTTCATGTCCAGGGATGTGATATCTGTCGATTGTTTTACTGATGGTTGATACATTGATCTCTAAATAGGTCCTGTAGAATCATTTGATTACAAGGATGAAATAGCACAAGGATCATGTACATCAATTATCCCGGACACACAACCTGACCATGTATATGCTGTTAGACGGACTTGTCCGTCGGCTGAAACTTGCGAGGCAGTATGCAAAAATGTGGGGTACGGTACATCTTCTTTCAGAAGATATTTGAGCCGAGTCATGACAAAACCAACGTAATGCGTTTGAGACCAGCATGGATCCAGACCAGCCTGCGCATCCGCACAGTCTGATCAGGATCCATGCTGTTCGCTATCAGTTTCTTTACTTGTTATAGGGTCTGTAAGCGAACAGCATGGATCCTGATCAGACTGCGCGGATGCGCAGGCTGGTCTGGATCCATGCTGGTCGCAAACGCATTACGTTGGTTTTGTCATGACACGGCTCATTTCTTAAGAAACAAATTCCCTTTATACAAGACCATCGTATATAATGTCTAATTAAAAATGCATAGACGTCAGTCATAACAGTTTTATTATTAGATATTTAGACTTAGTATAAATTTTGATATTAATGGCAAAATAAATAAACCATTGTCCTATCAGTTATAATTTTTATCCATCACAACGTCGTGAACTTTTGGTACATTTCGTCAATTTCCGTATGAAGAAACCATAACAACTTCTGTCTAACTTTTGTCACCAATATAGAACCAGTCGTGTCTGTACATCTGTCTGACCGGGCTCTTTAATGCTGGCAGCTCAATTCTTTTGTATTTTGATACTTAGACCCCTTAAACCTTTAATGAAATTCATTGTTGGGCTAATCCATTACTTAAGGTAGAACGCGACACTTTGCGAACTTTCTAGTAGCGTCTTGAAAATTGGCATAAAGAAAGTTGACCATATTTCTGATTAGATTCCGTTGATTTTATTTCGATAGTTTCAGCCAATTTTTGTACACATGACGTCAAAGTTGACCATCGAAGCCCGTTTTTGAACATGACGTCGTGGCGTATCCTTGGCAACTGTTACGGGTATTACAACGCCATTGGCGGACAAAATATCTTAAATACTACATCATTCGATGGAAATTAATTTTTCCTTTGAGCTGATATAAAATTTATTGTTTTACGCCAAATAATGATTGAAAAATGGAAAGAAAACTGTCAATTTTGTGTAAAACTTGACGTTCAGTTTAGCCGCATTTTTCGGCTTTAAAGCGGCTTATTTAAAAATTCCTGAAATAAATTTTTGATTTTTTTCTTTTAACGTCATTTAAAATGTATGCTTTGTCAAAATGACTAAAAAAATAGGGGGTTACCGGCTCAAATTTTTCGGTACACGTGATTTTATTTCCCCCACCCCTTGAGTAATTTTGTTACGAAATTCGACGTATGCAGATACGTTTGAGACTTCAAAGTGCGGCAATAATGTTCAGCTTATCAGGAGAATTGTTCTAGAGTTTTACTTATACATATGAAACAACAACAACAATGTTCTATTGCAAATGCTTAAAATTTAAAATGAGACCTTACGATGAGAAATCATATTTATATTTAAAATCTTAGCCTGATATTTTGCTTATTCATAACATATAGTGCTGCAAATTCATAGGGTAAAATGACACCGAAGTGGTCTATGTCAGCCAACAGCAAGTTTTATATACCAAATTGTTCGTCTTGGTCTGTAGTTTCCGGAATGAATATTCATTTGGTTCAAGTCTGATGCGTAGCTTAAAAATCCAAGATGGCGTCAAAGATGGCCGCCAAATCCCTAAATATTCTAGAATATTAATATTTGCTCATATTTGTTTCCGCTTTTGTATTTTAAGTGAAATTTTTGCACGAAAGATATCATTTAAAGCGTTTTATACGAAGAGATTTAATTTTATTGGAGAAAACAGATTGCTTTTGCATTTTTTATACGTAATTAAGCAAAATAATGCTAATCATATGGGTTTTTGCTATGATACTTTTGTCTTAGCTTTAACAGAGAAATATTTATTACTTATTTTGTTATTCCACCATTGTAATGTACTTATGAGAGTAATGCTTTAATGCATTCATATCATATCTTAAAAAATCTTTCTTTGTAATTATGCAGTAAGACATATAAAATGAGAGGCGGTACATTAAAATAGTTTTCCAATGTAAGGTTGTAACTGGTACTTATTTTTTCTATCAATTATTTCCCGAAATTTTGTGTTTCTGTCAAATTATAGATTCTTTAGTGCAGTCCATGTAACTAATTAACATAATACACCAGGAATATGATAATTTGCTTCTAGTTATCTAATGAATTATTGTTCAAATCGTACCCCACCCAGTATGAATAAAAATCTAAAGAAACTCTGACCCCTCGATTATACTGATTATATAGAATGCCAATATTTACGTAAGTTAATAAATATAAGGTGATTTTCAAAGTGTGATACTATTACAGGTATCCTGTCAGATCTAAAAATCTGTTCAAAAATGAGTTACCAATTTAATAACATGATTTTTTTTTGTAAGTTCACCTAAGGATTTGAAAAGTACAATGTATGCAAAACAACCTCTGCTAATTTATTTATATGTTACACACCTTTTTATGTCAAATGAAATGTAATTCATTTTTTAAAGTTTCTTAAATTGACAAAATAGTCATTTAAAAAGTTTGATACTTTATCTACATAGATCATTACTCTGTTGACCTTCGGTTTCATGAAACATGCATAGTAGTCGGATAAAACATAATGATTATATGAAAATCGTTCAGCTTGACATTATAACTGTGTTTGTGATATTTTAATTCCTTCTATTTGACCTTTTTCGAGTTGTGTGGTTCTAGTATTTCTTTTAAATAGTGTATAATAACCCTTTGGATAAATAGTGTATAATAACCCTTTGGATATGTTACCTGCTTTTAAAGATTATATTTTGACCTTTGCTCCCGTTTTATAAATCAATTTTATTTAGTTTCGCCCATTGTTCTCTATTTCTTGTGGACAATATGATTTCACGAACATTTTACATTGAAGATACCATGATCACTTCCGTATGAATACATCTATGGACGTGTCTTCACTTCTTTTAAAAGTGTACCATATGTAAAATTGAGAATTCTGCTCAAGCCGGTGCTAAAGGGTGTGGATGGTAGGTAACTTGCAATTACCACTACCGGTATGTTCCTATATGACGACACAGTGTAAATAAAACATATCCCCGCCAAGTAAAATTCTAACAATTGTTATGGATACATTAGACTAAATAAATAAAATACATACATACATGATCGTGTAAATATGTACAATTAAGGTACAGCCTAATTACCATAACCAAAGTACTCGATGCCTTAAAGGAAGACAGAGCAACAAGAACATCACTTACCAAGACAGAAGACGACATTTAAACAATTAAGAACGCACAAAATGTCAAAAACAAAAATGCTGCAGGCTCGGTTTGATTGAATCTGTTCATGAACGGCACTGTCATGTGCAAACTACAGTACACGCCCCCTAGCCCAGAATTAAGCAGAATTCAACATTTAATCATGGTTATGGTGAACTTTTGGATTTAGAAACAACCGCAGACGCGCTTATAATGTGGTTATCATGGAACCTTCAATGTGACACGTTAGTGTCATTCCATAACAAGCGGCGTATGGTCCCCAAGTACAAGAATTAGTGTGCCCTAAACAAGAAAACAATGAGCGGAACGAAATAAAATGGAATTTTGAAAGGGGATCAGAGCCTGCATGCCACAGATAAGCTGTCATCTCCACATAAATCAGGCCTGCTTATACCTAGACGTAAAAGAATAAAAGAATAGAGAAAAACAGAATCCCTAAACATTGTCCAACACAACAAAATTGAAAATGCTGCAGGCTCGGTTTGATTTCAAGAGCCTGTTCATGGACGGTACTGGAAAGTGCAAATTACTGTCCACGCCCCCCTGGCACCGGCTTAAGCAGAATTCAACATTTAAAATGTGTAAAAGGTTAAATTTGGAATTTAGAAACATCTGCAGACGTGTTCAAACGGCGGTTATCATGGAACCTTCAATGTGACACAGTAGTGCCATTCCATGAAAAGCGGCGTATGGTCCCCAAGTAAAATAATGCTATTGCCCTAAACGAGAAAAAAATGGGCGTAACTAAATAAAATGGAATTTTGACAGGGGATCTGAGGTTATAAAGCCCGCATATCACAGATAAGACGTCAAAAGACTAATTTAAAAAGCAGACAACAAATCATATCCTAAAGGTGATTATACAGTACTGGAACTACCCAAGTTGGAAAAGGCCAAATAGAAAAAACTGAAAGTACCACATAACATGTATACACAGCAATAATGTCGTGCTGAACGATCTTCAAGGATTAAAAATACAATTAAATTTTATATATTATCTGAATTACGACGACAGGACTTTGTAAAATATTTACGTAATTTATGATCGCCTTGTTAAAGAAGTTTGCCAGTAATAAATAAATTGCGTTCATTAGAATCATCCACACGACAGCAGGACCAGGCAACTCTAATTAACTTAGAAATATATATACCCAATATGATGTTGCATGAAGTACAACAACGTTTTTTTTAAAAAAAAAAAAAAAACAATTAGATCATAGATTTTAGTTACTATGTAATTGTTTATGATAGAAATGTTTAAATTTGAAAATATTAAGAGTTTGTTTTATTCATTTTACGTTCACTTAGATATATTTTAGATTTCACTTGATTATTCATGTTAAGGATATTATCTAGGTAGCGGTAAGTGCTATTTAATGCAACGTATAGCTTCCGGTTGTGAAATAGTAGAGAGACTTAACATAAAATACCTCTAGTAACAATATAAAAGTAAATAAAGTAAACTCCTTTGAGAGCAATTAAACGTGGCAAAGTTGATCATTCAAACTCAGTTTGATGGGGTCTGTTCATAAGAGACCATATCTCACGTCTCTTAGTACCGACTAAGTAGTATTCAATTCTGAACTATAAAAGTTTTGCTATCAATGATCCCGAAGGACCAAGTCGTCCGGTTAGCTCAATAGGTAGAGTGTTGGACTGTGAATCGGGCAACCCGTGTTTGATTCCCGGACGGGGCAGGTCACTTTCGTTGTGATTGATCATGAAATACATGTAGTTTCTACGGTTATTCGCACTGTACCACTGCTCTGCTATGTACAGAAGTTTCAGTTTCTTGCGAAAGTGAGGGCAACTAGAACTGGTAAACTGTTTGACAGCCTGTCAAGGAACGATTCGATGGCTGAACTGTGCTCTGGTAAATTCAATATGGTTACTGCCGTGATCCGGATTGAAAACTACCGACACCAACATTACCATCCCGAAAGACCTATAAATATAACACTGTTAACATGCTGTTGCAGACTCGGTTTGATTGAGCCTGTTCATGGACAATACTGAAAAGTGCATGTTACTCTATGGCCCCTAGCACATAGTATCGCTATCAAGTACCCGCCAGGGAAAAGATTAGCTATTTTCGTCCAATTGAAAGCTCTTCTTAATTCCTCCCATGAAGTTAACAAATTTAAAACCAAATGCTCAAAATCATACACAGGAGCTGTCAGTAGGACAGCGTGCTCGACTATTCTCAGTGCTTGATAGTAAAAAAAATGGGACATAATATTGTAAAAAAGCTTGATACAGTGACCTTCTCTGTACACAGGTTGAGATTATGATGGTGAACAAGTGTGCAAGGTCGATGGAATTTTGAAATTATCTGAGGTGGTAATGTAAATTCAAAGATTGGAAAAGGGGCATAATTCTGTCAACATGCTTGATAGACCTTATCCAGTGTTGAAAGTGGAGGGCATGATGGTAAACAAGTGCGCAAGTTTCAAGCCATATGTCAATGGACTTTGTTATGGTACGCAAACTTTGACGCCGACGCTCCGGCGACGAGGATAGTTGTCCTTAATCGTCGAATAGTTGAGCTAAAAAGAAACTGACCTTATGATATAAATTTTCAATTCAATACATATATTTATATTAATATAATATTTTTATTTATAATTCAGATACAGTCTAGCAGAAAAGTCTCTTTTACTGTAAACTGAATAACCTACCCATTTTAAATGTTCTAGCAAATTACATTTTATATTTTAATGTATATATTATATCCGTCATCAATAATGACAAAACTCCAAATATGGTTCAATTGTAGATTATCATATGTTATGCCAATGCCTTAAAACAAGAAGCTGCATGTCAGACAGCACGCTCGAATATTTAAAATCAACAGCCTGCATTATAAAGAAATTCTCTTATTCATAAATTTAGTATAACTCTTTGAAATAAAAACATGTAAGTAACCTACATTTAATGATGGTTGTGGAGATAAATGTTGTCTGAGAAATTCTGTAAGTTAATAAATAGATAATTATTATTATTGCCTAATAAATTCTTAGCTTATGGGTTTTGAACAGTGACCTACAAGTATAATCAAAATCACATTTGAAGACTAACAATGAATGTTTATGGCTAAGGAGAAAAAAACTTGCAAACAAATCCTTAACAAAAGGCAAGCAAATACCGAATTGCAGGTCAGTAAATAGTTCCTTATTGTGTGCATAAAACAAATAAAAGAGATATTTCAACATTTAGACACACATGCAAGGCATTTTCTATGAAAAATAAGATGTCTCATCACTTACCAATTAAATAAAATTGTTAACCTTTTTATATTACTATTATTATATAAAACAAAAAAGTATTTAATTTAAAGTTGACTTCCCGTTCGTAATACCCCACCCACTTTGTATATAAATTTAGATCAATAAAACACATTTATGGCATAGTCCGCTTATTCTAACTTATTCTAAATATGTGTAGATATAACTTTAAACCTGTATTAAACGAAATCATGAATGTTATTCAGTTTAAACAAGAATAAAACTAATAAGTTACACATATTCAGAAAAGGACACCCAGTTTGCAACATATTTTTTCTTCTTTCGTTTAAATAAGGCGATGAAAACTAGAAAAAAAATCAATAAAGTCAAAATTTATAGCATAAGTAAGCTGAAAATAAGAAATTTTATGAAAAATTTCAATTGATTTACAAAACTGAAAAAGGAAATAAGCCAACGTAAATATACTAGAAAATTCAGGGATTTGGCGGCCATCTTGGACGCCATCTTGGATATCTTAGCTTCGCATCGGGGTTGGGCCAAATGACTATCCATTCCAGAAACTACAGATCCAGACGAACATTTTGGTATATGAAACTTGCTGTTGGCTGACATAGACCAGTTACCCCTCTAAATAGGCTAGTAAAATGGGCTGATTTGCAGCACTAATACTCGCTTTTTCGTACGAGCACGTCACAATTTCTGATTGAAATATAGTCGATTTTCCGAACAGAAACAAAGACTATAACCCAGGCTTGTAAAGTTTAAATACAGTACATTTCAATAAAGCGTGTTACTAGAGCAAAAAGGAACTGTCAGCAGTGTACGAAACTTGTTACATATGTAACAACAATTGTCTATAGTTAAGTATCATGCCTTGGCCGAAGTGCAGTTTTATTGAATTTATTATCGCCTTTCCATTCTATGACGATTATGTTTGCTGAAAAAAAAATTGTACAAAAAAACCCCAACAATTTTCTTCTTGTTTTAAGCATGATAAATAACTTTATAAAGAATTGTAAACAGACGCATGTAAAGAAAATGACGTCAGGCGTTCAACGGCAACGCGTACGCTGCGTAAACAAATACAGCTGAGAGTTATCATTGCGGTGTAACTTTTTCATATTTTAATGCAATAAAAATAATGAACTTGGATCGAGAAATATGTTATGAGGAACAAAAGCAACTATATTAGCAACTATATATTTTAATGTAAATTTAGAAATTTACGGAAATTCAATAATAGATTAATACGTACGCTACAAGAAGTTCTGCAAAGCTATACATTTTGTATTACCCACACTATGAGTGATATCCTGTGAGTGATATGTATTTTATTTCATCTATTAAAACCCAGGATTTCACTTGTAAGCAAAATCTATTGCAGCAATTCGACAAAGTATATGCTTAATAACTGTGCGAATATTGAAAATTAAAATAAACGGTTCATAAATGAAATTTAGTCAATTATATTAGCGTGAAGCAACAGTCATGTTTGAAACGTTAGCTCAGTGCGTGTTGGATTACAGAGGTAGCACGTTCGATTCTACAAGTTGATAACATCTTTAATACATTTTCTTTCGTTTTAGTTATCATTTTAGAATATCATAACGTTTACAATAACGTTTAATTGAGGATTCACCATAAACGCTGTATTAAAACATTACTATATATATATATCAAATCGGCCTTTACAAATATTCATTATTCATTGTATAGCCAAATTTATGGTAGAATTTATTTTGAAAAGGAAAATTAAAAAAAAAAGTACTTTAAACGTGAAATATAATGAAACGGTTTTATTACACGTCTGCGGTTGTTTAACCGAACATACATAGCGAACCAGGCGGTCTTGAGCTAGATACTGCACAAATGAGTGTTGCGTTGTAAAGCTAATACAAATGAAGATATTTAAATATATATATATATATATTGTCATTTTTTGTGTACATGCTCCGGATATTGTCGAGGATCTGTCGATCTTTTATATGCTCTGTTCACTGAACATTTAATCAGTATGCAATTGACATGTTAATAAAACCGGGAAATATTAAATTTTACATTTACTCAAAGATTTACTATTTAATGTTATTCTGACAAATGTCAGATCAGATTATTATTTCTTTCCGTGGGTAATTCTGAAGTACATCTTTATTCTCAGTTTTTATATATAAAGTCCGTATTTACAAGTAAAAAATATATATTTTTGTTATATCTGACCTTGTGATTAAAAAAATAAATCCGTATTTAAGTAGATATGGACTTCAAACGCAGTTCCCAAATATTACGAGTGTACGGATCACGGTATATTAGTCATATACGTATTGCATGATATACAGTCCCATACATATACGTATTCAAATTTCACTTATTTTTCCCGGTCTATCTATAATATACGTAATTCCGTACCCTTTATTGTATCCATATATATTCCACAGTGGTCATAATGGCGTAAAATACCGTTTATAGCGGGATTTTGACACAACACATTTTTTCATGACAAACAAAACAGCAAACGCCCAGTCATAGCGTGACTTTTATCCAAAGGGGTGGGGGAAATAAAATCACGTGTACCGAAAAATTTGAGTCGGTGACCCCCTAATTTTTTAGTCATTTAGACTGGGTATTCATTTTAAATGACGTTAAAAGAAAAAAATCAAAAATTTATTTCAGGAATTTTTAAATAAGCCGCTTTAAAGCCGAAAAATGCGGCTAAACTGAACGCCAAATTTTACACAAATTTGACGGTTTTCTTTCCATTGTTCAATCATTATTTGGCGTAAAACAATAGATTTTATATCAGCTTAAAAGAAAAATTAATTTCCATCGAATGCTGTAGAATTTATGATATTTTGTCCGCCAATGGCGTTGTGATACCCGTAACAGGTGCCAAGGATACGCCACGACGTCATGTTCAAAAACGGGCTTTGATGGTCAACTTTGACGTAGTGTGTACAAAAATTGGCTGAAACTATTGAAATAAAATCAACGGAATCTAATCAAAAATATGGTCAACTTTCTTTATGTCAATTTTCAAGACGCTACTAGAAAGTTCGCAAAGTGTCGCGTTCTACCTTAAATCAAGCTGATTAAAGGCTGAAATTACGAATTTTGCCGAAGTCGCTCGTATTTTTACATTACTGCTTACTTAATACAAAATGTATAAGATTATAACAATACTGAACAATACTGAATTAATTATTTGCCATTGTCAGGAAAATATGTTACAATGCCTTACACGTGTACTCTGGAACAATTCTCGCGGCTGGTGATACGGGGAAAGCAGGACTCCGTTCGTATAAATATAACAGTTGTACAGGGACAGGTTGTGGGCCCAACTTTTGCTGTTGTGCAAACAACAAACGTAAGTAGAATGCATGTGAAGTTAGCAGTTTAGCTTTAGCGTTGATAACACTGCTGTTACTGCTAGTAAAATCAGGCAATTTTACTGTTTTATTGCTATCTGCAACAGTAGAATAGCACAGTACTGCTATTTCTGTAACTATATTTCTAACTTTGTTTGTATACTATATAATACATTCAATTTAAGTAAACGAAGAAGATGATACTAATGTTATACAATATATGTTGATGATTTGAGAGATACACGTATAAGAATGGTGCGTTTTTCAGAATCAGTGAACCTTCAGCTTCAATGTGACACCATTATTTGAATTGTTTACGTATAGACACATGTCAGTCATTACCCGAAGTTTGACGGAAAGAGATGAAAAATTGCTATTGGTTGTATTTAGCGCAGACTGTATACATTGTAACATTGTAGTTTTGCCGAATTTTAATATAGCAATCATGCATGTTTGGCTATAAAAGCAAAATTTTCAAACGGGCTTATTTGTAACCATATTAACGACACAAATTTATAACAGTCTTATAAAACTATAACAACAAACATAATTATATAAGCACCATAACGGCAACAATAACATGTAACTGTAACAACAACCATGTCATATGTACATGTATAAGAACAATATAACATAGGTATCTTTAACAACAGAAATTACATATATAACTGTAAAATTACCATTTGTATAGAGCCCCAACCAACCACAACATACATAACTAAAACAATAACGTATATAATAACAACTACATGCATGTACTACTATGATTAAGATTCGAGTCTAATATAAGATTTGTAGCTGTGTACAAGTTCAATAGAATATCGTTCTTAAAGCTCCGTTCTGATTGGCTATGGATAGGTCCCTGACCTAACAGATTAGTGGATACAATAAGAATTTCACCACAGCATATTTGTTAACAAAAGAGCACATGCTAATGTTTGTGGGTAAATTAATTGTTATTCAAATGAAAGGTCAGAAGAAGGGTCTATATATATCAATTAGGTTTGACATCTGCATGATCTGCAAAAAGACGTGTATATCGCCATGTTTGACATTTTGACAACAGAAAAGCGTTGATATGCATTTCTTTAATCTGAAGTAGAAAAGAAAATGCTAGTCAGCGTACAATTGTGTTTCGAAATAGATTTTCTTTTTTTATTCTGAAAATGAAATCAAAGCTAAATAGATACGATATGGTCTTATAATGATTTATATTTGGAGGTCACAGGCTGGAAATTCTTTGTTCAAATTTCATCAGTCCTGATATTCGTAACTACTTTGTTATGTAGCATAGTATGACTGTAAGCTGAAAATAACACTAAATTGATGATATTCAACTGCCTGGTGTGGCAATCTTTATCTTAACAATTTACAGACTGATATTGTGACAATGCTATGACTATGAATTTATTTGGCTAGACTTGATATTGTCAGTTTTAAACATAATCCTTCGGGGAAATATATACGTTTGATACGGAAGAAGTATGTATTAATGGTAATGTTTGATGAACTACATTAAACTGCACCTCCGCTAATACCTTCTGTTAACTATTTTGCAGACACTACTCCAAACCCGTTAGCCTACAAGGACGAGATTGCACAGTCCACGTGCACCGCCATTTTACCCGGAAAGCCGTCTCACGTGTATGCTGTAAGACGAACTTGTTCCGCCTCGACAGCCACGTGTACAGCTATCTGTGCCAACTTAACGTAAGTCAGTTTATATGAAGTGGTATCTTCTATTTAAGTAAGTCGAAAAAGACGAATTAAATAGCCAGTGCCCTAATAATAATTTGACAAAGTCACGTGTCAATTATACTTTGAATAACGTTGATTCTGCATTAACATCGAGATCATTTACGGAGCAAACTGGTTTGAAGATTGACGGACTTCTTTCTGAAAATGTACATTTGGCATGATTCATACATGGACTACATGTATAATGAAATTAAGTAAGAACTGGTTGTTGCCTACAATATGTGACATTATTACTGACATACATGTATGTCAGACTCCTCAATGGGACGCACACCCTATTGGAATGATATATACATGGATAGTTGTGCTTCTTATTCCGTAATTGATCAGTGCCAACTTCAACAGTTACATATTTATTAATTGCTGGCGCGTTCCATGTAAATTGCATTTATTTTAATAGCTTACATGTAAATATATTATACATGTTTAATATTATATATGACATATTCAAAAAATCATTTTAAGAATTGAAATACTATTTAATGTTTTGTATTTCCAGTAAAAAATGTTTCAATGCCTTGCACGTGTATACTGCTGCATCACTAAGCAACACGGACACGGGGAAGTTAGGGCTGCATACATACAGATACAACAACTGTGACCTCGGTGGATGTGGACCAAACTTTTGTTGCTGCTCAGGCTGAGAAATGATTCTTGCAAAAGACACACAATTTCTTGGAAGATTAAATGAGCCGTGTCACGACAAAACCAACATAATGGGTTTGCGACCAGCATGGATCCAGACCAGCCTTGGCATCCGCGCAGTCTGATCAGGATCCATGCTGTTCGCTTACAAACCCTATTACAAGTAGAGAAACTGATAGCGAACAGCATGGATCCTGATCAGACTGCGCGGATTATGTTGGTTTTGTCATGACACGGCTCAAATTTCTTTAATTTACGAGTCATCCAATCATCTGCTTATTTCTTTACATGTAAATGCGTAGCGTTATTTAGAGCTGATTTTAATCAAATTGCAAGTCACTTAACTATGAAACATCGTCTGTCATCAAAGAGTTTTAAAATGCTACTTAAGAACACACAGTGAAAGGATGAAATAAAATATTATCTGTTTAAAATAACCTCGACCTTCACCTTTAGCATGACACCAAAGGTCTCCTGTATAACAGGTTATATACTAATACGTTATGATTTCGAGATAGCATTTGGGATGACAACACTGCGCTTATGTAGAATACATGTTTTTTTCTAATCTTTTATTAAATATCAGCCCCACTTACATAAATTATTATTGTCATAATTTTTTGTTTAAGGGTTACCTTTATCATGTTTACTTTTGAAAGGTGTGAGTCTGTTTATAAATCAGCAGACACAAGATTCTGGTACACACCTTTTCATTTTCACTATTGTAACTTTGTAAAGGTGAATTTCATTGGATATAACATTTGTATACACTGCTACAGAAACTGCAAATTCATTATTTTCTTTTTATACTCAAACAAATAAATTGTGCAGCAATAATAGACTTTTTTTCAGTTTAATTGGCACTGTATGAGCAGTAGTTTGCTATCCCTTTTAAAATATTGCTCCATTTATATATGGTAACAATGTCCTTACTTGGAGTTATCCTATCTTTTTATACATGTAACTACATACTTGGACTTATTCCAATCTTTAATACTTGAAACTACATGTATAACAAAATTTGATATAAAAACATAAAAGGAAGACAAAAATTTATTGAAGTTTTATTAAAAATTGAAGCTCACCATACACAAATATGTGTAATTACAAAAAAGCCTAAAAAAAGAGAGAAACACTGGTTCACATGTTGAAATAATACATAGAAAAACTTAAGTAAAGTATACAGGTTTGATTCAAGCTTTACTATATGGCCATTCATATAAACAAACATGTTCATATATGATATCTTCTAGTCATTTATGATATATTCTAAACATAGACCACTTGCACCCTCAGACCACCTACCCTCTCTGATGGTCCTGATTCATGCTTTTACATTAGATGATATTCCTCTTACAACAGGGGTGGAGTTAAATCAGCCAGTTGGAAATTAACCTTTAATCTGCTGGTACAAAAACAAGAGCTGTCACAGGAGACAGCGAAGCTCGACTAATAAAATACAAGGCGCAGTAAGGAGGACAAAACTATGAAAGAAAAATCAATTATGTATTAAGTTATAGAAAAAAACAAACATTTGTTATCATAAATTCCAAGATCAAGGGAAATAATTCTAGAAATAGTCACGCTAGAGTTATGAACCTTGTCACACAACATGTGTATAATGATAAGAAATATATATTTGAAGTTTGAAGTAGATACCTTAAAAAGTAAAGAAGTTATAATATTTCTTAAAGAAAATCTTAAGTTCAAAGAGAGATAAATCTGTAAATATTGCTTTCAAGAGTTATGAACATTGTCACATAAAATGTAATTGATGGTAAGGAATAAGTATTTGAAGTTCGAGTTTGATACCTTTAAAACTAAAAAGTTATAGTAAAAAATAAACATTTTTTCTAGTATAAAAATCTAAGTTTATGGGGAGATAATTCTTGCAATATTTGGTGCTAGAGTTATGAAAACTTGTCACATAAATGTGGATGATGATAAGGTACATATATTTGAAGTTATGGGGTTGATCCCTTAAGAAATAAAGAAGTAAACAGTAAAAATAGTATTTTTTAACAAAATTCTAAGTTCAAGGGGAGGTAAATCTGAAAATATTTGGTGGTGCTAGAGTTATGAACCTTGTCACATAACATGTGGATGATGATAAGGTACATATATTTTAGTATGAGGTTGATCCCTCAAGAAATAAAGAAGTAACAGTAAAAATAGTATTTATGTGAACTTTGTCACATAAGATGTGGTTGATGGTAAGGAACATATATTTGAAGTTTAAAGTTGATACCTTAAGAAATAACAAAGTTATAGTGAAAAATATTTTACTGCACCAAAACTTTAATCTGAAATCTGTATGGAGCAGCTTGCAATCTGAACAGGCTTTATACCGTCAGTAACTTTGTACAGTAACTTTGTACTTCAATAATGAAACCCCTTAAAAATTTAACGGACTGTCACAAATTCAAAGTAGGCCAAATCCATTACATAAATACAGTAGGATAAGGGTAATGTGCAAGCTGTTGATAATGAGTCTATGGCATTATAATAAATGTAATGAATAAAGATTGTTGGAGAATATTTGCTATATCAACAGTCTAAGTGTCTTAAACTTCTATAATCACTAACACTTGTCATTGTCTAAGCGCTGTTTAAAATTTATATTTTGATTTCCTATAAATTATTTATTCTAATCAGGGTCTTTCAAATAGAATTTGAAAAACCCTATGTTAACCTTTCAATAAATTTTGTGATTCATTAAAAAAAATCTTAAAGCAGCCATTTTGTTCTTCATTTTTACCAGACATATTGTATATATATATATAAAAATTCAAAAATATTTTTTTTTTACTTTCATACAAGTAGACATTTTATAGGTAATGAAAAATTAAATCTAAATAAAAATATTTCTTAGAAAAAAAAACCCATATCAAATAGGACATAATGTCCAGTTTCTAACAAATGTACTAATTTTTTATCTTATATTGTTCAGCATGCATGGAGAGGTAAATTTAAATAAGAAACAGTGTCAGTCCACTGAAGGTAAACAATTCTTAAACAACTGACTTGAAAACAAAAAATATATAAATAATCATTCTAAAAAACAAGATAATTGGCACAATAGAAATAAACAATACAAAATAACATAAAAAACCTTGATGTGAACATCATATAGAGAGTTATTTAAATCTGAAATATAAGATCAAATTGAATGGTGAACCTTGTCATCTCATTGTAAAACACTAACTGTATAGGAAGAGCATCACACAAGTCTCTCAATATAACAATACACACATTTTGTAAAAGGTAAAAACAATGCTTAATTAGGTTTTAAAGAAAAAGTATTTGATTATTAACTGTTTTAAACTACAATGTATGCAAACACTCCATCTGCGCTTTATAGTATTGATTTTTTTTTTTAAATTGTTAATGTTAAACAATTTATTTTGATTTTTTTTTCAATTTGAAGCAATATCTTCCTTAGTTATTTCATATAATGTTCTAACCACCTGAGATCTAGTCAAATTGACATTATGCCCATCCAAAAAAAGTGAGTTTGCAAGAATTGAGAATTGAGAATTGAGTACCGCTCAAGCCGGTGCTAGGGGGCGTGAGGGATGTTGCACTTATTCATTATCCCTCATGTACAGACTCAATCAAACCGAGTCTGCAATTCTTATGTTATTTTGTTGTGATTGATGCTTCCGAGGGATCACTTTGCTTCCAGAATTTTGTACTTCAAACAGCAGGGTGTCAAAGTTTGCCGTGTGGCAGCCGTAAAAAGTTGCCCCGTACTTCACTTCAGTGTTGTTATATTTTCTGGTCCTTCGGGATCATTTGATGCCAAACACTATTAAGTGTTAGAAATTGACCTACCCGCTCAAAAGCCGGTTGCTAGGGGGCGTTGAGGGATGTTGCACTTATTCATTAATCCCTCATGTACAGACTCAATCAAACCCCGGTCTGGCAATTCTTAATGTTATTTGTTGTGGATTGATGCTTCCGAGGGATCACTTTGCTTCCAGAATTTTTTGCAGGTAAGTAAAATAAAGTTTACAATTTGCCATAAAAAGTTAAGGTTTAATCTTATACATTATTAAGATAAACAATAACCTATGTGGCACACTGAAATTTTATCAACACCGTTCCAAACTGAATTTATCATGTATTATTCCAGTGATAAAAGCAGCGAAACAGTATTAAATTTTGTATTTCAGACAGTTAATAAATCATTTTTTTTTAATTATCAATTACTAGTACTGGCCAATTACCATTCTTAAATTTCATATTTCAAACACTTATATAATTTACTTTTGAAATATATACTAATTCAGGCTTATATTTGACCAATAAATAAAAAATAAGGTTGTTAAAGTCACATTGTGAAGTGAAGACTTTAAATTAAATGTTTGAACAAATTATTATTGCTCAAAGGTCTAGACCTGTGAAAGTTATGCCCCCAAAAAACCCACTTCTTATTCTTAAAAACCCAAACCATTATGTTTTACCTAATGAGTATCTTGATTTCCACAACATTCTAAAATCACCTTGATTTCACAAACATGTAAATCACTTGATTTTCACAACAGTAAAATCAATTGAAAAAAATGCCCCTAGCATGGGGGTTAAGCGAATTTTAAAAAAACTTGAATGTTCCAGCCCCCTGCCCAAACCAGTTTGTAGTGTTGTTTTTTTCGCCAAAAAATGGCCAAAAGGGTATCCCAAATTGCCCCTTGCACGAGCTTTTATTTTGAGATTTTTAAACCAAACTGATTTAAATTGCCCTGGGAGGCCCCTATAGGGGGTTGGGAAAAAACAAGTCAAAAATCAAATATCCCCCCCCCCCCGGGGGCTGGGATGGGGGCCATGTGACTAGACTAATGTAATTAATATAAAAAATGAAAAATAGATTAAAAGTTTACATAGGCCTTTTTTTAAAATTTCCCCATTTTTCCCAATTAAATTTTTCTGGAAAAAATTCCCTTTTCTTTTTAGAAAAGCCAAAAATTTCATAATGTCAAATCTGAAGAGTAAAATTCAAAAAATTTCAAAAAAGCCCTAACAATTAAAAGGTTTAAAGGTACACTTTTAAAATTTTGTCTAAATTGGGGTTGCAAAAACAATGGTGAAATAAATCATCTTTAAAACAAATTCAGTGTAATTGGGCCATGCACGTTACTGTTTTTTGGTTTTATACAGTAAACTTATTTGTTCGCGGGACTATATTTTTACCAATTTTTTTTAAAATTTTTAAAAAATTTTAAAAACCAAAAATTCATCTTTTTTACAAAATAACTTACAAAAAATTTTGGGGGTTTTTGCTTAAACTACTCACTGTAAAAAGGGATTTTTAAAAAAAAAAAATGTACCCCTTTTTCCCTTTAAGCAAAAAATTGTTTAACCTTTTTGTTTCCAAATGAATTTTTTATTATGAAATTTATTTTTTCCAAAACCCTTTTTTTACTTCCCCTTTCTTTTTTAAGCCTTTCTGTCAAACATTTTCCAATTTTGCTGTTTTTGAAACCATTTTTTAGGATTCTACTTTTTACATAATCCCCAGTAATATTATTCATCTTCAAGCAACACTTCATTCTATATAGGAAAAGGTCAAAAATTAATCAGATTATATTGAAAATGATCTTCACATTTTAAAATGTTAAATAACAAAAATGTTTACTCTAAAAACATTGAAACCACACAAATTTAACACAAACTATAAAAATACTGGCGACCTTAACTTGACAAGAAAAATGCTGACTAACCATAATTATCAGTCAAACTTGCCAATACCAGTTTATGTTTGTTATTGTTATACATTGGATATTAACCATTCATATTTATATTGCTATGCATGACCTCTTATTCTCCAATACTTATTTGCTGTAATTCCTGTAACCTTCATACATAAAAGATA